>NC_142151.1:18962121-19113636 GCF_024610735.1 Ursus americanus | reverse complement strand
ACCGTGAGATATGTAGGAATAAACCTAACCAAAGAGGTAAAGTATCTGTATTCTAATAACTCTAGAACACTTATGAAAGAAACTGAGGAAGACAGAAAGCAACGGAAAAACATTCCATACTCATGGAATGGAAGAACAAATATTGTTAAAATGTCTACGCTACCTAGAGCACTTCATACATTCAGTGCAATCCCTATCAAAATACCATCCACTTTTTTCACAGAGCTGGAATAAATAATCCTAAAATTTGTATGGAACCAGAAAAGACCCCGAACAGCCAGAGGAATGTTGAAAAATAAAAACAAAGCTGGGGGCATCACAATGCTGGACTTCCAGCTCTATTACAAAGTTGCAATCATAAAGACAGTATGGTACTGGTACAAAACAGACACACAGATCAATGAGAAAGAATAGAGAACCCAGAGATGGATCTTCAACTCTATGGTCAACTAATCTGCGAGAAGGCAGTAAAGACTATCCAATGGAAAAAAGACTGTTTCTTCAACAAATGGTGTTGGGAAAACTGGACAGCCACATGCAGAAGACTGAAACTGGACCATTTCCTTACACCATACACAAAAACAGACTCAAAAGGAATGACAGATCTAAATGTGAGACAGGAATCCATCAAAATCCTAGAGAACACAGGCAGCAACCTTTGTGACCTCAGCAACCTTGGCCGCAGCAACTTCTTTCAAGACACGTCTCCAAAGGCAAGGGAAACAAAGGCAAAAATGAATTATTAGGACTTCATCAAGATAAAAAGCTCTTGCACAGCAACGGAAACAGTCGACAAAACCAAAAGTCAGCCTATAGAATAGGAGAATATATTTGCAAATGTCTTATCAGAGAAAGGGCTAGTATCCAAAATCTATAAAGAACTTATCAAACTCAACACCCAAAGAACAAATAATCCAGTAAAAAAAAATGGCAGAAGACATGAACAGACATTTCTCCAAAGAAGACACACAGATGGCCAACAGACACATGAAAAAATGCTCAACATGATCCAGCATCAGGGAAATACAAATCAAAACCACAATGAGATACCACCTCACAGCAGTCAGAATGGAGAAAATTAACAACTCAGGAAATGACAGATGTTGGGGAGGAACCAGAAAGGGGAACCCTCTTACACTGCTGGTGGGAATGCAAGCTGGTGCAGCTACTCTGGAACAGTATGGAAGTTCCTCAAAAAGTTAAAAATAGAGCTACCCTATGACCCGGCAATTGCACTACCAGGTATTTACTCCAAAGATACAAATGTAGTGATCGGAAGGGGTAGCTGCACCCCAATGTTTAGAGCAGCAATGTCCACAATAGCCAAACTATGGAAGGAGCCCAGATCTCCATTGACAAATGAATGGATAAAGAAGATGTGGTATTGTGCTAAGCAAAATAAGTCAATCAGAAAAAGACAATTATCATATGATCTCACTTATACGTGGAATTTAAGAAACAAAACAGAGGATCAAAGGGGAAGAGAGGAAAAAATGAAACAAGACAAAATCAGAGAGGGAGATAAACCGTAAGAGACTCTCAATCATGGGAAACAAACAGGGTTGCTGGAGGGGAGGGGGCTGGGGCAACTGGGTGATGGACATTAAGGAGGGTACATGATATAATGAGCACTGGGTGTTAATATAAGGCTGCTGAATCACTGAACTCTACCTCTAAAACTAGTAATACATTATATGTTAATTAATTGAATTAAAACCAACCAACCAACCAACCAACGAACCAACCACAATCCAAACAAGGTTGAAGCACTGCACTGTATCTGGCCTTTTCTATCTTTTTATTCTTGACTACTTCCCCCTCTAGCTTTTTTCTTTACAACCCTGAAGAACGATCAGTATTTAAAAAAAAAAATCAGAGGTGCCTGGCTGGCTCAGTCGTAAGAGTGTGCAAATCTTGATCTCAGGATTGAACTCACGACCCCCATGTTGTGTCTAGAGGTTACTAAAAATAAATAAATAAATAAATAAATAAATAAATAAATAAATACACTTTAAAAAATCAGAGTACACCCAGTAAGAGTACTATGTCATGGAATTTGTTTATTTACTTGTTTTTCTGGTTAAGTAAACTCTATGCCTAACGTGGGGCTCCAACGCATGACCCCAACATCAAGAGTAACATGCTCTACTGAATGAGCCAGCAGGGTACCCCTTAGCCCTTGATCTTTCATGTACAATTTTAAAACGGAAGAAAACCAAAACCTCCCTACCCTAAAATCTCAGGAAATGGAAAACTTTTCAAACGGTTGGAATGTACTCATTTTTCACTAAAACCTAATCTGGACTGATATGAAGCTTTTAGTCTTTATCCCTCTCAGGATGAACATTTCAGAAATATTAATTTATTTCAGAAGGGGATGTGGCCTCATGCCTCGCTGAGATGACATGCAATATAAGGTTTATGGGTCATGTTACCTTCCCATGTTACCTTCTGAATTCAGAAGCTCATCAGATTCCAGAGGTTTCAGATAAGGGATTGTGGACTTGTATATGCACTGAGCCAACATGTAAACTGATTTTATTGTTAAAATGTCTGAAAAACACAGGAGATAAGACATATCCCAAATGCTGACCTTTAACGGAAGTTTCCATTTCTGAAACAGGTTCTGATTTTTCTTCTCCATTAGATTCATCAACTTCTGCCACTGTTGTTAACTCTGGTTCACTCTTGTAGAGTCTATAATCTGGACCCTGGAAAGGAAGACGTGCAATTAAAAAAAAAATTGGTACGAGTTTCTTTTATAAGGTTTACCTCTAAAGCCTCAAATCAAACCCTGAAAATTAAAAGCCTCAGTCAACTGTCTTGGATACAGGCACAATAGATATATATAATTGATACATATATATTACAACCAACATAGGAAAAAAAATCTGAAATATTTTTAACCAGTAAAAGTTTTGGTTTTCAAATTAAGAATATTCTTATTAGGGACAAAGTCATTAGAACATTTTTTTTATCACAGTACAACTGAGGTCTGAAAATAATTATATCATATTAATTCAATTAGTCCTATTTCTTATCCCTTAATTCTCTTCTAGCTTACCACATTTTACACTTATTTGTTCAACCCCAAATCTCTTATTTTCAGCTTCCATGGGTAATGTCTCTCCTTGGCAATGTCCACATCCTCTAATAGTTTTTCTAGATGGAACTGCCCATATCCCAACCCTTTTATCATTCTTAGTAACAATCTTTTTTCATTCTCACTTCTTTCTGATCCAAAGATATTTTGCTTCTAATATCCTGAAATGGTATATTTAAAATATGACTTCTTAGGCAAATGCAAGGTAACCACTTTACAAAAACACTTATTAAAAATATGAAATTATGAAGTATTAAAATTGTAAAAATATAAGAAAATGAGAATGGCAAAACGAAAACAGGAAAAACACAAACAAACAGAAAAACACTGGCTAAAAGTGAGGTTATAATAAAAAAAAGTTTGAGTGTAAAATAAATTTTCAAAAATGAGAGGGCAGGTACATGATTGATTATTCTGTGGCTACTGAAGCCACTTACACAGTGAGATCCATTTCTTGGATATCCTTGAACTTGATGAATCTTCTTTTCTTCAGGCAGATGGACTGGGCCCCTGCTATAACAGAGCAAGGAGCTGCTATCACTGGGCAGAGGGGGGATTATGGGAGGCTGCTCTGTAAAGTCATAGGACCGAGGAAGTGGAGGACGAGGTGGGACTACTTCCTCTTCCTAAAGATTGTAGAATAGTCACCTTATTTAGATAAGCATATTGAATTAAGTATATCTAAATTCTTTGCAATGGTAAGTTAACTTAAATTCACTTTAAGATAATTAAAGGGACACTGCCAAGCCAAAAGTCTCAAATTGAAAAGTAAAATAAAAAATGCAAAGTATGATAGCCAGTAACTGGGTCTCAAATACGGTTTTATCTAATTTTTTTGGGTAACATACAGGTTAGCTTTCATCTGAAGCTTAACATCAAAACAGATATTTGAAACTACTGTTATTTCACTTTAAAAATAGAAGAAAGTAATTAATTTAAAAGTCTTACTGCCTATTTTTTTTTTGTAATTTTAAGAGACAAAATAAAGAAACATCTCTTTTTGATTGGTTTTAATACAAAATTCAAGACCACAGATGCTTTCACTCAGGTTGACAGTATCTCTTTGTAGTTGTAATTTCTCTATGGTATGCATGACACACAGCCAACTTATCTATCAATCATCCTACAAATTTTATCAAGAATAAGAAACAATGATAAATATTCAAATTACTTGTATCAGAAAAAGTATGACAATGTTAAAGTTCTAACATAGATGAAAAGTAGTGATTCAATTTTTTTTTTTTTGCATTGAGGGAAGAAAAATCATATCTGTTAGAAGTATCAAATTACTGAATCAGTGAAATGTCAAGATTAAAACAATAACTTAAATATATTTAGAAAACATTTTTGTTATGAAGAGAAGATAAATTCTAATTCATGTGTTACACATTTAAAATAATTTAGAGATAAACAATCCAAACTTACCTCATTTTTGTACTTAACTGCTGAGAAAGGCTTTGATCCTGCCATACCTGTTAAAAAAATTATAAATGTAACTACCCATACTAAACATATTCTTTAAATTGACATAAAAAGGAATAATTTCATCTCACTTGTTTTATTCTTAAAGATTTTATTTTTAAGTAATCTCTACACCCAAAGTGGGGCTTGAACTCACAGCCCCGAGGTCAAAAGGTGCATGCTCTACTGACTGAGCCAGCCAGGCACCCCCATTTCACTTATTTTAAATGAAGCTTTCAGTTTCTAATCCGTTGTTTATTAATGTTCTCAGAATTTGAAACCTATTACATTTAAAAATACAAATTTAAATACCTAGTTTAAACAAGAGTATAGGGAAATGGGTTTTCTGAAGCACTACTGATGTAAGTGTATTTCAGTACCATTTTGTAGGAGGGCAGTTTGGCTGTGCCTATCAAAATGAAAGATGTGTGCTCATTTCCAACTTCTTGTAATCCATAAGTACCAGCATGTGTGTTTAGTTATAGACACAATAATACACACACACACACACACAAATATATATAATTACAGCACAGTTTATGACAGAAAAAAAAACCAAACCCCAAACCTGGAAACAACCTACATGTCCAACACCACAGAATGGACACATCATAGTTCATCTATATAATGGATTATTACACAGTTATTGCATTGTACTGTTAAGGAGAAAAAAACCAAATTGTTGAAAAACAAGTATACTATGATTTCATTTTTGCTGTGGGGAAAAAAAATCATAAAAGCAGAACATTATGCGTGTGTATAATTATACACAAAAACCAGTAATTTATTTTTTTTGTGGGTGAGGCTGGCAGAACTTTTGCTTTGTACTTTATAAACTTGTGTACTGATTCAATGTTACAAGAGTGAGTGACTGTTTTCTGATGTCAAAAATCCATTCAAATAACAAGAGAGCCAATTCTATGTGTCATTCCATTCATTCATTCATTCAGAAAATTTACTTATTTATTGTAATCTCTGCACCCAACATGGTGCTTGAACTCACAACCCTGAGATCAAGAGTTGCATGTTCTTCTGCCTGAGTCAACCAGGCACCCTGTGTCATTCCATTTAGACATAAGATGATGGTCAATTACTGCAGAAAAGCTAATTTACCTGTTTCTGTAGTGCCTCTTTGCTGTTTGTGTTTACTCAGTCCTTCCATGACATCCTGAATTCTCCAAAGTTCTTTCTGAATCTGTGCACGCTGAATTCCTGCTGATTCAGTCTTTCAGTAAAAAGAGCCCACATACAGGGGAAAAAAAGTTGTAAATTCCACTAATTATATATTTTAAAAAATGACAATTGCAGTGGATTAAAGAATATTTAATATGATCTATGTGACTTTCCCAATTTTGCAACTTCTGTGGCCTTTGATGAAACAGAGAAAGAAAAAATTCAATTTCTCAGACTTAAGTGCACTATTTCAAATCCCTTCAATAAGCTTTGCCTTGCATTATTGCTGATCACAAGGGACTAAAAAATGGAAAATAAAAAGAAAACAGAACAAAATAGAAACTCACAAAACTCACATTAAAAAATTTTTTTTAAGGGAGAAGAAAAAAAATGGGAAGTATACTAATTTCCTAAGTTCTAGAAAATAAGATCATATTCGTTTTCAGTAAGATTCTAATAGAACTCTATGACATATTGGTACTTTGGATAACAAGAAATATTATTTTTTGGAATGCAAATTTATTTTTAAAAAAAGGGTCAATGAAGTACAAAACTGTCATATTAACCAGAAAATTTTTTTTCCACTGAATATCAGTTTTTGACAACTGTAGATATTAGAATAGTCAATACAGCTAAAAAGTCCTCTGAGGGGTGAAAATATGCTTGTAAAGTCTATAAGCATAAAGACTATATGCTATGCTGCTTCAAGAAGGCACTACATAACAGAATAATTTAGTTATCCAGTTTTCCAAGCCACAGGGCTGGAAGCATCAAAGTAAAAAAAGGAAGTATTCACAGAAGACTTAAACACAAGGACAACCCAGGGATGTGAATACTGATATAGACTTGTAGGGAGTGATTTCAATTATAAAAATCAGACATGTGCACATGTATAGAGAATACATATTATTTTTGCAATAATTAAAAAATGTATAGTTTTACCTATCTGAAAGGTGTATGATGAAAATCTCATTTTTTGGTGTTATTTTGCATTTCTCTGATTACTGGTGACTTTGAACAATATTCAAACACTTTCTACAGAGTAACTAGTCATGTTCTCTGTCCATTTTTCTGATGTATCGTTTCTCCAAATCAAAAAGAAATTTCCTTGCAGATCAAAACAGTAACTGTTGTTGAGTTTTAGTGGTCAACAATACTTCTTGCCACTATGCCATCTTTTAAGTTTATTTGCCTTCATTGTTTGCTTATTTACTTAATTATTATTATTATTTTTAAAGTAAGCTCTGTGCTCAATGTAGGGCTTAACCTCACAACCTCTAGATCAAGAGTCGCCTGCTCTACCAACTTAGCCAGCCAGGTGCCCCGTTTACTTATTTAATTAATAAACACATAGTATGTTTTATGTGCCTGATACTATTCTAAATGCTTCAAAAATATCAACATATTTAGTCATTATAATAACCTAATAAAAGTAGGCACTATTATTTTCATTTTATAGTTATGAGAACTGAAGTGCAGAGTCATTATGTAACTGGTCTATGAGTTATAACTCACAGAGTGTGCCTTCTAGTTCTTTATTTTTTCAAAATAGTAACTACTGTGCATGAATGGATAAAGAAGATGTGGTCCATATATACAATGGAATATTACTCAGCCATCAGAAAGAACGATTACCCAACATTTGCAGGAACATGGACGGGACTGGAGGAGATTATGCTAAGTGAAATAAGTCAAGCAGAGAAAGACAATTATCATATGGTTTCACTCATTTATGGAACATAAGAAATAGCAGGAAGATCGGTAGGAGAAGGAAGGGAAGAATGAAGGGGGGGTAAACAGAGGGGAAATGAACCACTAGAGACTATGGACTCTCAGAAACAAACTGAGAGCTTCAGGGGGTGGAGGATTGGGATAGGCCAGTGATGGATATTAAGGAGGGCACATACTGCATGGAGCACTGGGTGTTATACGCAAACAATGAATCGTGGAACACTACATCAAAAACTAAGGATGTACTGTATGGATAACATAATAAAAAATTTAAAAAAAAAACTATAAAAAATAATAACTACTTCATTATACCTTCATTATACCTTTATTTTTTTATTATTTTATTTATTATTATTATTTTTTAAAAGATTTTATTTATTTATTCGACAGAGATAGAGACAGCCAGTGAGAGAGGGAACACAAGCAGGGGGAGTGGGAGAGGAAGAAGCAGGCTCATAGCGGAGGAGCCTGATGTGGGGCTCGATCCCATAACGCCGGGATCACGCCCTGAGCCAAAGGCAGACGCTTAACCGCTGTGCCACCCAGGTGCCCCACCTTCATTATACCTTTAAAATATTAGTACTGTTTTATTAATTTTTTCAAAGGATTCTGGTGGAAATCTTGTTGGAACAGAATTTGAGTTTATACAAAGAATTTTCATTAAGAGGATGTTAAATCAGGCCATCCATGAACATGGTATACCAATTCTACTTCTCTATTTATTCAAGTCTTATGTCCTATCATATAGATATTACATTTTCATGATGAACATTTTTTGTTAAGTTAAATCAGGTAAACTGCTGTGGCCTGAAAGCTAAAAATAGGGGGTTATAAAAAAAAAACCCAAAACTGCCCAAGATTATGTGACAGAGTATATACATCTGCAACATCTAAAATATTTTAATATCTGGTCTTTTACAGAAAAAGTTTGTTGACCCCTGGGTTACTTCTTAGATATTTCAGGGTTTTTTTTCTACTGTAATTAGTATTAACCCCACTGTTCAATACGGAAGTCACAACCACATGTGGTTACTTAAATTTAGATAACTAAAATGAAATACAATTAAAAATTCAGTGTCTTGTCACACTGACAACATTCTGAGTGCCCAACAATGGCATGTAGTTGGTGGCTACTATACTGAACAGCACAGATGGAGGGCAGTTGGTTTACTAAGAGTCAATTTTACTAATATTTATTCCTTGTATTGACTTGTCTGTTGAGTCCATAAGGTTTCCAATGCAGTTGGCTAAATTTATATAGAGTCACAAGCATGAAGTGACTTTTACTATTTTCTTGAACATATATTATCTCTCTTTCCCAGAGCAACACTTTAAGACAGGTATTACTGTTTCTATTTTACAGACAAGAAAATTAACACCTAGAACCTGATTCCAGATGTGACTGCTTACAAAACTGGATTCTTTATGCTAAGCAGTGCTGCATCTTTCCCTATTCAATAACATATCAAAAGTCAATAGGCTAAACTAGTTTGATAAAAAAAGAGGCATTTAATATAGAATGCATTAGAATAAATTTTTATTTTTTTATTTTTAAGTAATCTCTGTGCCCAACATGGGGCTCAAATTCACAACCCCAAGATCAAGAGTTGCACACTGTACTGACTGAGGCAGCCAGGTGCCCTGGATTAGAATAAATTTTATAAAAAGATAAATTATGCTTTATTTGATAAATCCATTTAATTCAACACTTCAATACTAACTTCAATATAGTTAGGCAGGAACAAAAACATGACAGGGATCACACCACATGCCCAACAGAAAAAAGAACTTTTAAACAATGAGAGATGGGCTACTTTGTGGAATAGTAAGATTCCTATCATTGAAAGTATTTAAACCCAGGTCTTAGGTGGCCAATAATGTAAGAACCATTAAGGGCATGCACGAATCTAACAAGGTGGGTTGTACAGTACCAGTCAAAACCAGTTGAGACAATGCAAAAAAACCCCATTCACTTTTGTACCTGAACTTCGCCAAGGCGATCTAGCTGTTCTTGCATCTGGTTCCTGGTAACAGTTACATCGTATTCTAACTTGTCATATTCTCTCCATGCTCGTTCCAGTTCCTAAAAATCAAAGAGCATTAATTACTTTAATGGGGAAAATGTGCTTTTATATTGTTATCACTGTAATTACAAGCTTTCTAGGTTTTAGAATATTATGTAGTTTACATTGGAAAAAATAAAAATTTTTGTAATTCATTTTCCTTTCCTTTCCTGTTTAAAACATTTTCTTATCTGCCCTGGTTAAAATTTCTTCATAAATAAAAAATACTAAATAGGTTCTATTTTAGCATGTTGGATTTTCAGTAACACCAGAAGCCTGACATATCTTTACACGGAATAAATTTACAGTAATGTAATAAACCAAATGCAGCTAAACAGACAAATCAGTGAATCCTGCTTATAAAGACTCAATATACATGCTACTCACCTACATTTTTCTCTTTTGGGAAAAAATCACCCCAAAACCCTCAAATCACAGAGAAAATTTTCATACTGGTCTTTAGCCACTTGTCATCTATTATATATGGAACAATTCTAAAAATGGTTAAAAATACATTGTCATTTCACTGTTTCAGGATGCTATTCTGTGGGAGTGTAGGTACTCTTCTATGGGTTGTAATTACTCTTCAGACATTTCAGAGTGGTATGAAGTCAACAAATTGATAAAGTAAGGCAGGGATTTTGATCAGTTTTATTACTTGTATATAGTATGGTGTTGGCACATGTAACACAAGCAACAAATATATACTGAACACTGTTGTAAAATGAATTAGTAACTCTTATCTAAGAACCTTCCATGACCAGAGATTTCATGCCCTGAACTGTGCTGAATGAAGCCTGCCCTGGGAAATGTCAGTTTAACAACACCAGTAGTCTTGGGATAAGGAAAGAGAGTATAGATTTTGGAGGAAAGGTTATCTAAAATAACCTAAACAGTTTTTTTTTTTTTAAATTGAAGAATAGTTGACACAATGTTACATAATAATCTTAACAGTTTGTTCCTAACGATTCTCTTTTCAAGAGTTATTTTACTTTTGGGCCACCTAGGTGGCTCAGTCGGTTAAGCATCTGCCTTTGGCTCAGGTTATGATCTCAGGTTCCTGGGATTGGGCCCCAAGTCGGGCTCCCTGCTCAGTGGGGAGTCTGCTTCTCCCTCTCCCTGCCGCTCTTCCTGCTTGTGCTCGCTCTCTCAAATAAATAAAATCTTAAAAAAAAAGTTATTTTACTTTGTATATTGTGTAAGTAGCTTAAAATTACTTTAAAAAACTCAGGCAATGAAAAATTATTCAAGGTACACACTTTTAAAAATTAAAATGAGTATTAGAATTTGGCCATTTGGGATAATTGCTTTTTGAATCTAAGAGGTCTCCTTAAGCAGGTTTTACTATGAATTGCATTTTTAGAAAAGTAGGGATAAACCACTGGAGATTTTTTATCATCTCTATATTATATAGATAATTTAGGGAGTCTATTTAACTGATTTCACAATTAATAAAAATTTTAAAAGGCAAAGTGATAAAGGACTTAAGATTTTTATCTCCTCTATATTGTGTAAAAATTAGTCTTCTTACTTGGCTCCAGCAAACTTTTACCTGATGAATAAGGATACTGATCTCCTTATTTATTTATTTTACCTCCAGACCCAACGGCAGCCCCGCAATTAAGTAAGATAGCACTGGCAGGCTAACACCTAACCTCTCTTGTAGCAGGTGCTGGGTGGGTCCAAACAGGTGTAGGGTGGGTCCAAATGCGATAGAGGCATTTGGCATCTAAATGTAAGAACATTTTAGGAAGTAAGAATCCTTGTCTTTCTTATCCTAAAGGTATAGGAAGCATATATTCTAGAGCTAGAAATTATTTTCAGGGTGAAGAAATACAATATACTTTCAAGTTTTCTAGCCTGGAAAGTCCTGCCACTGCACTGCAACGTTTGGCCTGAGTCCCATAGTCCTGCTGGGCTTACCTGTTTCTGCCTTTACCTCTGGGCTCCTCAAACATGATTATGGGTGGGCAGAACACAAATCAACAGAGGACGGCAAGAAAAGGGGTAGCACTGGCATAACATCAGTTTCTCCCAATATCTGGTTGAGCATTCCATTAACGAATTTACAAGTAACATGTTGAAAACTGTTAAATATGACCTTACTGTTTTTTTGTCAAGAAGATAATATATAGGTATGCTAAGGCAATTAAAAGTGGTAATGACTTTTAAACATACAATTATCTTAAAATCACAGGCATTAAGTCAGGAAATAGTGTTTTTGATAAAAATATGGAGTGGTTCATGCTATATACAGTTAAAGAGAAAAAAATGAAATCTTGCAATCAACAACCACATGGATGACGCTCACAATGTTAAAAGAAGCCAAAGAGTTATATACTATGTGATTAATATGATTTATACATATATATGATTTATAAAGCTCAAAAATAAGCAAAAAGCTAACATATAGTTTAAGTCAGCTGGTGGTGTTCTAGGAAGCAGTCACTGGGAGGGGAGTTCCTGGCATGCTAGTAAAGTTCAGCGTCTTGACATGGATGCCAGCCGTACCTGTGTACTTAGATTGTGTACTTTTCTGAGAATATGTTGTACTCTAACAAAGGTAAAAAAAAAAAAAGTATATGTACATGCGTAAGATTGTTACAGGGATGGCAGAAAACTTCTCAAAAATTTGACTCAGTCTAACTTTAGGATGTGGAACAAGTAGAATGAAGATTTTATTTTTTTATTTTTTAAAGATTTTATTTATTTATTCGACAGAGATAGAGACAGCCAGCGAGAGAGGGAACACAAGCAGGGGGAGTGGGAGAGAAAGAAGCAGGCTCATAGCGGAAGAGCCTGATGTGGGGCTCGTTCCCGTAACGCCGGGATCACGCCCTGAGCCGAAGGCAGACACTTAATGACTGAGCCACCCAGGTGCCCCGTATTTTTAAGTAATTTCTTTTTTTTTTTTAAAGATTTTATTTATTTATTAGACAGAGACAGAGACAGCCAGCGAGAGAGGGAACACAAGCAGGGGGAGTGGGAGAGGAAGAAGCAGGCTCATAGCGGAGGAGCCTGATGTGGGGCTTGATCCTAGAACGCCGGGATCACGCCCTGAGCGGAAGGCAGATGCTTAACCGCTGTGCCACCCAGGCGCCCTTAGTAATTTCTTAACATGGGGCTTGAATTTACAATCCCAAGATCAAGAGTCAGATGCTCTAATGACTGAGCCAGCCAGGCACCCCTCCTTTTCTTGTCCAATATCAATGGCAATTTATAACCAAATCCACCCAGGGAAGAGCTACACAATATGTTACATAAACATAAATGTGTTATCTGTGTTTATAATCTTTAACTTGTGTCTGTAGTTTCTCTTCTAATCTCTTTGAAATAAAACTATATTCCGTCTCTAAGAAAGTGGTTTTTATTGTACAAATTTTAGATGTAACAAATTTGTATAATTATAAATGTAGAAAACCTAGAATACAAGGAAAGAAAAAGAAAAAATACTTATTACTGTACTATACTTTTGTTAGCATTTTTGTGCATTTTCTTTTAACCTTTTTCATATACACACAATGGAAATTTACAAATATACACAAAAGTAAGGTCCACTCCAAATTCAACAGTATGGATACATGGACAGTCTGATTTTTTCTATAGTACTCATATTCTATCTTTGTGGAATTATTTTAAGGCAAACACCAAGCATCATATCATTTCATCTATAAATACTTCAGTATGTATTTTTTTTAAAGATTTTATTTATTTATTTGAGAGAGAGGGAGAGAGAGCACCAGCAGGGGTTGGGGGCAGAGGGGCAGAGAGAGAGGGAGAAGCAGACTCCCCATTGAGCAAGGAGCCCAATGTGGGGCTTATCCCAGGATCCCAGGATCACCTGAGCCCAAGGCAGACACTTAACCAACTAAGCCACCCAGGTTCCGTTCAGAATGTATTTCTAAAGAAAAGAAAATAAAATGAAAAAATAACATGGAAATTCTTGTTTTAAAAATCATTAATATTTATTCCTTAAAAATTTTTTTAAGGATTTAATTAATTTATTTGAGAGAGATGGAGAGAGCGAGTGCATGAGTGGCAGGAGGGGTAGAGCGAAAGGAACAAGGAGATTCCCGCTGTGTTGGGAGCCCGACGTAGGGCTCAATCCCAGAATCCCGAGATCATGACCTAAGCCGAAGTCAGACGCTTAACCGACTGAACCACCCAGGTGCCCCTCCTTAAAAATGTTTAAAAAATATTATAACAATTTCCCCTATCCTCCTCTCTATGATCTTGTTAATTATATGGGGATGAGATTGGGTCACTTGATTTCCAGAATTTCTCCTATTCTACATTTTGCTTTTCCCCAAGGCATTTCATCTGTCCTGTTTCCCAGTCCTTGTAAGTTTATAATCCTAAACTCTAGTACATTCACTGGAGTCTAAAATTTGTTTACTTATGGTCCTCCTAGCTAGAATCCAACTCGGAACATAAGTCAGTTTAATGGAAGTCTATACATACAGCTTATTTACTGTAATCCTGGCTAATCTGTCTCAGTTTTCCATTTTTAACAAGTAATAAAACTATCCATGCCAAGGGGTTATGGGGATTAAGCACATGTAAAGTACTTAGAATCTGGCACCCAATAACTGCTCCAAGAAATAGTCCTAATTATTGTTATTACTTCATATATTGGTATTATTTTGCAGTGGATAAATGTATAAGCTAACTAATAGCATTATTCAGGATGAATGGGAGGCCTTTATAATACCTGCTTTATGATGTTTGAAATTCTAATTTTAGATTGTTGAGCAAGATTATTTAAATTTGATTTCAGGGGTGCCTGGGTGGCTCAGCTGGTTAAGCGACTGCCTTTGGCTCAGGTCATGATCCTGGGGTTCCAGGATTGAGTCCCACATTGGGCTCCCTCCTCAGTGGGGAGCCTGCTTCTCCTTCTGACCCCCCCCTCAAGCTCTCTCTCTCTCTCAAATAAATAAAATAAAAATAAATAATTTTTTTTAAGAAAGATTTTATTTGACAGAGAGACACAGCGAGAGAGGGAGCACAAGCAGGTGGAGTGAGAGAGGGAGAAGCAGGCCCGATGCGGAGCTCGATCCCAGGACCCTGGGATCATGATCTGAGCTCGATCCCAGGACCCTGGGATCATGATCTGAGCTGAAGGCAGACGCTTAACGACTGAGCCACCCAGGTGCCCCAAAAACAAATAAATTTGATTTCAAGTTCCAGAAAGTACATGTTATAGTGAAATGGAGTAGAAAGTACAGAAGCCTAAGAATTAAAAAGTCCTTGACTTAGGTGTTAGGCTGTTCCATACTAATTATATCACCGACGCAAGTCATTTAGCCTCCATTTAACCTATTTGTTCATCTGTGTAGTGAAGATAAAAAATGAAAATAAACGGAGATAATAATTACAATTATTTTGCATAGGATTTTCTTAAAGATCAAACCAGATAACATATGTGAAAACCACAGAATTACAAATACATTTTGCTGTCATTATCAGATGAGTCATAAATTATCTGGTTCCTTGAATTGTTGGGTAGAGTAACAGAAGCACCCATTGAACTGATAAAGCCTAAGAATATTTCTCATACATATAGACGAGGCCGAATGTAAATTCTAAGAGAGGTAACTGTAGCAGATGTTTATGGAGCTCCACACTATATCCCCTTTGCCCACCTAATTTCAAGGGACTGCGGTAAATTCCATGCATACCAGTGTCTCATGGCAAGTTAGCTAAGGCAGTTTGGAAGTGTGGGTGAATTAAGGACATTGGGACAACTTCGACCAGTGAGTGAGAGATAGCCTCCCAGCCTTCGGTAGAAAATTCTGGGGCTATCTATTCGTTTCCTCAGAGAGTCCCCAATTGCATACAGTGGGAATCAGCCCAGTAGGGAAACGTTTACTGGCTTTTCTTCCTTCCTGTCTCTCATTTTCCACACACCCTCATTTCTGCTTCCTGGAATCATCTCCTAAATAAACTATCTTAACCCAGTCTTCATCTTAGGCTCTGCTTTCAGAAAAGACCCCAAACTAAAAACTATTATTACAACTTTCTCCTAATCAGGCTTAGGTAAAAAGAAGTAGAAACAAGGTGAGAACACAGAGGCACTATGTGCTTAAAGCATGTAAAGATGGGGCTTACAGAGAGAGGATACAATATCAAGAATGAAATAAAACCTAATGGGGACACTGTTTTACATGTCTGCCTTGTGTTAATCCTAGTTTTATATACCTAAATGGCCAACCAGGTGAGGAGATGTTCTCAGAATCAAAGCTTTGATCTATGGAAGCGTTAATGTTATACCTCTTGTATCTTCTACACCTCATGACTTGGATTTGAACCAATGACCTCAATCAACTGTGAAAGAATTAGAGGAATCCTCTGGGATTCTGCTAGCATGAATGTTAACTCAAATTTAAATCTAATCAACACCCATTCAGTGTTAACCATATGCTCTTAGACATCATTTGTAGCCTTGAGCTACAAATATGAACAAGTTTACAAAGGCAAAAGTTGTATAGTTTGTATTCTACGTAGTAAGACATGTCTTAGAAGAACATATTGAGGGTTTACAATGACCGATGAATAATGCTGAAGGCAAAGAAAAAGAAACCTGGAAAGTGATTATATGGGTAACAACCAGAAAACAGGATATTCAAACATGATTTCTACTAAAACACTTATTTTTTTAAGATTTTGTTTATTTGACAGAGAGAGAGAGACAGCCAGCGAGAGAGGGAACACAAGCAGGGGGAGTGGGAGAGGGAGAAGCAGGCTTCCTGCTGAGCAGGGAGCCCGATGCAGAGCTCGATCCCAGAACGCTGGGATCAAGACCTGAGCCAGAGGCAGGCGCTTAACAACTGAGCCACCCAGGCGCCCCCATCTACTAGCTTTTAACACTGGGTAAGTCATTCGGTTCAGTCATCACTATTTTTTTTTTTTTTTTTTTTTTTAAGAGCAGGCTTCTGCCAAGCATGGGGCCCAACACAGGTCTTGAACTCACGACCTGAGATCAAGACCTGAGATGAGATCAAGAGTCAGATGCTTAACCAACTGAGCCACCCTGGTGCCCCTCCTTCATCAAATTTTTAATGCATATCCTACAGTGCTGGATGCTAGAGCTACAAAGATGAACAAGACAGGGCTCTGATTTCAAGGAGATCACAACTGAAAGGACATTAAAGTCTTAAAAAAAAAAAATCTATGAACATCACAGTATAATTAAGAGAATCAAATAAAATAATGGAAATAATAGTATTCAAAAATAGGAATAGGTATATTAAATATAGGGTATTTAAGAATCACGAAAACCTGTTCTGATTTATTTACAGTCATGGTATATTCCTTTAAAAATTGCTCATGTTTGGGGGCGCCTGGGTGGCACAGCGGTTAAAACGTCTGCCTTCGGCTCAGGGCGTGATCCCGGCGTTCCGGGGTCGAGCCCCACATCAGGCTCCTCCGCTATGCGCCTGCTTCTTCCTCTCCCACTCCCCCTGCTTGTGTTCCCTCTCTCGCTGGCTGTCTATCTCTGTCAAATAAATAAAATCTTTAAAAAAAAAAAAAGAAAAAAAAATTGCTCATGTTTGGAATATTAATTTAATGTTTAGAACTGGAAGCCATTTTGAGATTTGGTATTTTGCCAGCTTGGAAAGACCTCTCTTAGTTAAGCTCTAACTGCCTGTGGACCTTCTTAAAGGTAGCTGCTCCCTACCTGAAGTTATAGACAAGGATATATTAGCATTTATCTTTCTCTCTTTTTAAATTTTATTTATTTATTTGAAAGCAAGCGAGCGAGTGGACAGAGAGCAGAATGAGAGAGACCACAAGTGGGGGGGGGGGCAGAGGAAGAAGGAGAAGCAGGCTCCCCACTGAGCAGGGAGCCTGACGCAGGGCTTGATCCCAGCAACCTGGGGTCATGACCTGAGCCGAAGGCAGATGCTTAACTGACTGAGCCACCCAGGCGTCCTTCTTTCTTATTTTAATTAACAATTTTCTATAATAGGTGGCTTTGCTAGGATTTTTCTTTCAAAGAGCTGCTTGGATAGGAGCTCTTACTACGTTTAGAGATAATGGTATCACAAGACCTAAAGAAGACTCTTTATATTCAAAATAGTCAATTTATAAAATCTGACTAAGACTTTTAGATCTGGTAACCCCAAAAGACTATAAAGCAACAAGACTATGGGTTAAAAGGTTCTAATTATGTTTCCTATTCATACCTATTATCTAAACTGAGATCAAACTGCAGCTATGAAATGATAATGTCGATGGCTTCCTAAAAGCATTTCACTTCCTAAAAGCATTTTTACTGAAATGGCTGGTTAAGTGAATCCAATTACCACCTTCCCAAAATTATTTTAACTCCCCTAAAATCCACGAAATATTTCTTTTCTTAAAGATTTTATTTATTTATTTTAAGATTTTATTTATTTATTTGACAGAGACAGACAGCGATAGAGGGAACACAAGAAAGGGGAGTGGGAGAGGAAGACGCAGGCTTCCCACTGAGCAGGGAGCCCGATGTGGGGCTTGATCCCAGGCCTCTGGGATCATGACCTAAGCCAAAGGCAGATGCTTAACAGCTGAGCCACTCAGGCGCCCCTAAAGATTTTATTTTTAAGTAATCTCTACACCCAACATAGGGCTTGAACTCACAATCCTAAGATCAAGAGTCTCATGCTCTACCGATAGAGCCAGCCAGGTGTCCCGAAACACTTATTCTCTTAATGCAATAAATGTTAACATATTTAATAAGTTTTCATTTGAATAATACATAAGTGGAGTATTTATCTCCCTTACCTAACAACTATTTCACAAGGAAAAGAATGCTTACCATAAGAGAAATAATTGTATTTATTTTGCATCAGAAAATAAATCACCCCTTAATTTTTATTATTAATTAATAACAAATTAATTTCTTGTTATAGTAAAGAATAATCTTAAAGACAGTCAAATTACATAGAAACAAGTAGGAAAAAAAAAAAAGGAAAGAAAAGAAAAAAGAACCAGTGACTCTTACTAAGAAAAAATCTGCTACTTACGGCAGTGGCTCGAGAGAGTTCTCTACATGTACTGAGCAGTCCGTTTTGTAAATCGTCCCTCTGTAACACCACAGTCTGAATGGCTGCTGGGTTATCTGCATTCATTTCTATCTCTTGGCTGGCTGATAGCAAAGCTTGCTCAAGCGTGTACTATTATAATAAAAATAATTACACTTAATGTTCTGCATCATCGGATTAATTCTCTTTAGTTTTATCAGTGTCCTGATAATAAGCATAGAAAGTAACATCAATTGTAGATAATAAACATAATTGTCCTACTTTCTCCTTGTGGAGTTGCTGAAGTTTCTCTTCCAGGGCATGTACCACTTTATCTTGTTCACATAACCGGCTTAACTTGGCCTAGGTTTTAAGAGAAAAATCTGTTGTTAGCAGTTTTTTATTTTTCCTGTAATTGGAGGTAGGTAGTCCCGTAACTGAAGGTAGGTGTAACAAAGAAAACACATTTAAGAGAGTCATAGAAGAATACCTATTCAGGTCAATTTTTATTTCAATCAGTGAAATAAAAGATAGCTTTTAAAGATACAATGCTTAACAAACATACATATAAAGTGAAAAAGCATTTCAACCATATTATTTAACCTACATAATTCGAGACATTGTTAGTAATCAAGCAGTCTCATATAACTTTAAATCATTTCAATGTGGTTAATATTTTCTTTTCCTACTGAAGGCTAGATAGGTAAGTGATATATCCAGTCCTTAATGAAAATATCAACCGGATTCCGTTAATATTTAAAAAATTATGCTGTAATGTTCAGAAAAGAATATAAGCAAAGGATTGCTTCTAACTGCAATAATACAAATAAAAATTTGCTAAATGGAGAAAAAAATCATTTTGAATAGTTTAAATATTTGAAACTCTCGGTATTACCCCAATTTTGTAATTATGAAAATATCAGAGGATACTCCATGAAATTTCAGTACTACAGTAAACCAGTTTTCCAGTTGTCTGAAAATAAAAACCCTGGATAAACTGTAAATATGCCCCAAACTTGACTGCATAATGACAAGTAGACAAGAAACTGGAGATTTCACTTTCTTTGCCATTTATCTGTTAAAGTAACTACCACTATCTGTTAGCTGACAAACCTCAAGCTATACCAAATGGAATATACTGAAATGAGAAGGCATAATGACATGGTAAGTCAACCAATCTAAACTACAATAAAAAAAAAAGAAAGACTAAATTTTAAAAAGGAAGTAGTGCTAGAACTTTCAGAGGCTGATACTTTCTCTAGAAGACAAACAATTTTACTTTGTCTCCAGTCCTCCACATTTTTTTTGATCAGAAATGTCTTTTACTTTCTTTAACTGATTCTTAGTGTGCTCAACTGCTAATTATGGGTGGGGGCCTGTTATAGAAAAGGGGAGTGATGATTTAATTTAACCTAAGTGTAAAAGAAAATGCTACTTTATTTGATGTCATTTTGGAGGGCAAGGGAGGAAGAGGAAGCTTTTTTCATGCTTATTTCCAATGTTTTGGCAGAGAATATAACAGAATACTGACAATATATATAACATACGAACACTTACATCAATATCCACTTCTTCAGGTCTGTATTTGTATAATGTGCCTCTACATTCATCTTGTGACAGCTATAAGAAAAAATGTCAGGTAGCAAGTTTAAAAATAATATTTAAAAAATATATTTAGCCTACAGTTAACATTTTAGATTTATATAACAATAACAAAAATGGGATTTTAATGATTCTTATACTTTAAGAAGTTTAATTCAAACACAGATCATTACAAAAGCAGAAAAATATTTAACAGCGATACAATATGCAAGATACATAAAAATGATGCTAACTTAAGCTTGTCAAACAAAATAAGCTGGTCGAACAAATTATACAGCACCTTACATTTTCCATTTGTAAGACACACATTATTTTAATGAAAAATTGACAAATACAATCATAGCAACTGTACTGAATCAAATATTCAAACCAGGCATATTTTAGCAGTCAAAACCATCTTTCACGGTATACACATAATCACACAACTGTGTATGTGTGCACTCAAATGCCAACACATCTTAGTACAACTTTATTAACAAAACCTGTAACATACTGTATACATATACATAATAAATAAACACACATACACAATATAAACTTATCTTGTTCTTCTGTCTTAAGAACTAAAAGATAATGGGGGAAAAGGATGCATTTAATTGAAAAGAGGAAACTCATTCAAAACCCCATAAAACTGAAAGCCTAGTCATAAATTATGGAGAGTCAAATTTCATAAAAAGTTTATATGTGTTCATTGACACCATTTTTCTGATACTATAAGAAATTACTGCTCAGTGCACTGAAACATCCTTTTCTTCAGCGTCTTCCCAATATTTTTCAGTCAAACAAACCTTTCTTTCTGCTTGTATTAATCAAGATTTTAAAAGCCATCCCCGTCAGTTACACCACAGGTAACATCATAGCCTCTGCAGGCAATATTTCATGCTCTCTTGTCTTTTGACTTTATATTGACTGCTAAGACAGTAACAAAAACATAGCAGGAAAAATTTACTTGGGCTCCTTGCGTGTTTACTAAATGGCACACTTTTTCTCAAAGTGGAGATGGGAGTAATGTATCCCCACTACATTCTAGATTGGAAAATTAAACTTCATATAAACACATATAAATGAATAAAAATGATAAAGTTATAACTATATATGCCCACTGTAAAAAACTGCTTGCCAGTTACATCTTTAGAAGGAGGCATAATTTAAACAGCAGGTAACTTTAAATGGATCTAGAAATGTGGGTATCAGGAGGTTAAAAATGTAAGCATTACAAACATATAATAAGAAATCCTGGATTTATGTGTTTCATGTCAAGACATTACTTTCACGTCCTCATGCAAATGAATCTGTGACTATTTAAGGGTATGCAGTGATTAAACAAAACTTTCATAGAAATGAATTATCACATGAAAAATGAATTTAATGACAGAAGTCAGAATACTTGTGTACTATTTTAAAATAAAGATCATCGAATATGCCCTAAGAAGTGTCAATTCTTTTTCTAAATTAAAAGCACCTAGATCCAAGAAAATAATTTGTACTCTTATCTGAAAAAAAAGTGATGAAAAAGAAGTTTTAAAATGCTCAGATCCACAATAAAAAATTAAGATAATGCCAAAATTAAATTTTCTCATTTACAAGAAATTAAGAGATGTAAAGCCTTTACCTTGTAAATGTCCAAATACACTTTACTTAATATTTAAAGTTAAATGCAAAACAGCTTTACTAAACCATGGAATGTAAAATTTGGATGTAACTAGTGGATAGAGCTACACCTAGACTAAAATAGGAATTGTATCCTATCCCAGGGTCAAGAGAAAAAAGATTAGTATTTTAAAATGGAAATTTAGCAATGTGTAATACAAATTTAGGGTACTGGTATACTACTTTCATTTAGGGAATCTTACTGCATATTCATTTTCCCATCTGTTGGCAAATTAATAAAAAATATGTATTGTGTTGTTATAATTTAAGAGTGATAGATCCTTATAGCCATATAAGTATACTGCATGTTAGATTTATTTTGTTGTTTCTCTATTATTAGTACCACTGAAAAATTTATTTAAAGCTTTTATCAGATTATTCAACAAAAAATTCATTATTAGACACTAACAAAATCTTAAAATAATCAGCCTTGCACTATGTGCTGCTTTTACCTATCAGAAGAAAAGAATAAGGAAACAAGATTATTTGTTAAATAATTAATTTTTAAGCATGGCCTATTTTTCATTACTGATAATAATTACTGAGGCTTTTCTTAAGGAACGATGAATACAGTTTATTTAAAAAATTTCCGTCTAGAACTGAAGAAGTTTGCTACTTAGTCCCCATTATGAAAATCCTACTAGTAAGAAAAAAGTAATTTCATGAGTATTCTCATTAAGTGCTGCATAAAATCATGTTTCATGGCAATACTTCTGTATCATTTTTCAAATTCATCTTCAGCAAAAGAAAAAAAAAAGTTCTGGGTTTGAATGCCTTTTTTTGGAAGTACCTCAGCAACACCAGAAAAGCAAATGAAAATGGGCTACGTAGAATTATGAAAGGCTGAGCAGTGCTCGGGCTTCAATTTGAGAAGTGTGTTATACAGACTTTACTGACATACATACATATAAGGATATGTGCTGTATTTAGAAAGAGTTTTTTCATATTAAAATGTCTAACGATATTTAAAAACACTGGGTTGGCATTAAGTTAAAACAAAATTACTTTGTTTAATCAAAATTTAACTTTCTACAGTATCCCTTGTAAAATATATATATATATGTATATATTTTAAAGTTTATAAATATATATATAAACCCCAAAAAGGATTTTTGGGGAAATATTTGATAAAATGAGACATTTTATGAGGACTCAAAAATGCTCACAGGACTGTAGGTATTTGCTAATATTAGTCTGTACCTTTAAAAACAAGTATTTATTATTATTTTATAAAAAACTCTAGTACAAAAATGTAATTGTGAAAGACGGTAGAATGATTAATAACTATAGAGGAATTTTTCAACACAATGTGCACTGATTTAGTATTTGTTTTGATTCAGTTTTAGGTCCTTTTTATGTTACCAATTCTAAGAAAATTCCTGCATAGGTAATCTTTCAGGTGTCTTCTTTTTTCTAAGAAAATGCAAACATAAAGGTTCTCCTGTGAGAAAACCCAATGGCTATGATTCAGAATAGCAGGTCATAAACACGATATTGCACTATATTTTCAGTTGTACTTCAGGAACTTATAACACAGCACTGTAATGCAATGTCAGAGAGGCCAATTGTAAGAGTGTACAATATACACTTCCATGAAGATTTCCTTTGGATAATAACACAGTAAGGGAAATCTGAAGAAAAAAATAAGATCTAATTTCAATTTATGCAAATTAATAAACAGAGTTTAGGAAGGGTGTCTGAAGGTCACTGTTATCCACCAATGGTGCCCTGTAACAGTTAAGTACTTTATTAATGGCGGAAATGTATTTATGTAAATCTATAGCTCTGGTCAGTGACACTAGTATAAAAGACTGCTCTCAGTTACTGCCACACTTTTGGAAAACTCCAATTAGAACTTTTAGTGCAACTGAGTAATTTCAGTCAGCAATCCTGATTACTGATCAACATAAAAAAGAAAAACCAATCCAAACCAAACTGAAAACCCAGGCTGGCTATCACTCTTACTGAAAATATACAAAACATGAAAAGTGAAAATATAACCTATTACCACAAAATGCCTTTGATCTCTTGTCATTTAGCATTATGTAAAATGGTAAAGTCACAGCTTCAGATACTGAGAGAGATGTCAATTCCAGAACAAGGGCTAAAGGTTCTCAGCAGCGGCATTTTGGAATGAAGTGTCAAGGTTCTATAATCTAGTTACTTTAAAAATACAAAGATTTCATTTTCTTTTGAAAAGTAAAGCTGTTTAACTTTAAATATTTAATACTTTCTTTATCGACAGAAAACTTAGTTCAGAAAGGAGAGTCACCTCACCCTCCTACCAAGTGTTTCAAGGCCCATCCATGATGCTGATCCCAAGATAACTAAAGCAAACCAGCGGTCTGTAAAGCCAGAGAGTTCGAGGTGCTTTTTTCCCCCCCACTAGGTGCTTTTTCGTATTTTATCAAAATACATTCATTTTTCATGTTAGTTAATTTTCTTCTTCTGGATGAATTTTCAAGTATTATAACAGGTCATAGGCCACAGTAATTTGAAGGTGTTGAAGTGGAAGAAGCTGATGTTGCAAAACACACAGCTAAGAACATTTAGACCATGAAATACAAAAAAATTGGTATAAAATGACTTCTTTTGCAGATCTGCAGATTACCAAGGTCCTAAATTAAAGCCAGCCAGCTCCATGGCACATATTTTGAATTAGGGAAAAGAATGAGGTAAGATGATGCATATGATGGTGTAAGAATGATAAGAATACAGGGAGAAGATATTCCCAAGTATGTCAAGAAGTGGCTATCTTTAGGTCTTACTATACCACAGTATAGAAACTAGATTTAAATAACTCCCATACAAATATTATCTATTCCTAAAACAGTGGGGTGGGGTAGGGTGGGAAGGGGGCTGCCCCTAAAAGGAAAAAAAGATTTTTTTAAAACTTTTCCCTAGAAATCAGTTCTAAGGCTTTTAGAGTTAATCAAAATTAATGGCAATCTAGTAAAAATTTTGCAAACGTACTGCAGACCTCCAAGTACATATCAATCAAATACTCTGCACAAAAACTTCAGGAAAATGGCACACTTAATATTCAACAGCAAAATGTTCAGCAAAGCCATGCTAAGAATACTGCAGCATCTTAAAAAGCATGGATGAATTGCATTTTTCCAAATAGACAGAAACAAAAAATGAAATAAGAAAACACTAATGTTATGAGTAACTCTGAGGATAAACCAAAACTGTCACTGAGGGATTTTGCAGATGATAAAGCAGTATCATTCACTGTCCAAGACCTTACTTGCTGGTACAGTTGGGGTCTTAGCGCCGAGTTCTCAATCATTGTGTGAACCATGGTGATAATAGGTTCATTTTCTTTCATCTATTTCAAATCAGGAGGAGCATACAGCAAACATCAGTTTACAGCATAGCTAGATTTGAAAGACGACACTGTAAATATAGCCTCTACTTTAATATCTTCCTAACAGTGCAGTTGTTTACATTTTTCTCCAAGGTACAGATTTTAACTTATAGAAACCATTTCAAGCAAGTATTAAACGCTGTAAAATACTTCCCAGGTTAGAGAAAAGCTTACTAATTGTAATACTGCTGCAACTAAGTTTTACTTTATAAATATAACCAATATAGTCAATGAACATTCCTACATATACTAGAATAGATGATAAAACATCATGACTTATTCAAAGAATAAACTACAGGGTGAAAACCTACTTAAAAGGAGAAAATGGTATCATTTAATTGGTTACTTATTTAGTAAATCTTAAAACGATATTCAGTTCTTTGTATACTGATCAGAAAAATATTATTTCTTTTGTAATATTAAAATTTTATAATATAATAATCAATATATCTTGTCATTTAGATAATCACGTATTTCATTAAGGTTAGTTTTGATAGACATCTGTATACACTCTGTTTCGGATTTTCTCACAGTATAACACAACATGTAGAATTATTTCAAGGACATGCAGACTAAAATTTATTTAGCAAAGACTCGATGTGTCTCCCTAGCTCCTACAAAGGCTGAAACCATATTTCACATTTCCAGCTAATGTTGTACTTAATTACTGCCTCTAGAAAAATATTTGTTTTAGGAGGTTCTGGACTCAAGAGCTAAAGCATTCAAAAGAGAATCATCATAATATATAGAGAGTAAAAGGCCAATGATGTACCATTTGTAAGCAGACAAGTCTGTTTATAATTGCAATTTGCAACATACACTTTATATAATTTTCATCTTGCATATTATAGAAAATAAGCATTTTTATTATGGTCAACAAATGCTAACTTTATTGACTCCGTTAAATCTACAAGAAAAGTTTACTTATCTTGAGACTAATAAATGCATAATGTAAGTAAAAGATAAGTCCTGAAAAGTGTACATCTAGACGATTTTATTTTCAGCCTAGTTTGATGTCAATAAAACGTTTTAATTATCAAATTAGAAACCAGTGACTAGTTTAATTTTTTTAAAAGTTTTATTCAAACTAAATATTTTATTTTTTAAGAAATAATTTATTTTAAAATCCCAACAACTGCATATGAGTTGAACTCAAACTTCTTTTTCTCCCCTGCAATGCTATCCAGTAAGGGCCTAAGGCATTTATAGGTGACATTTCATGTACACAGGAAACAGATGTGTTGATATGCAGTTCAGAGCAATTTTTTACAGTGTTGGAAAGTAACTTATAAATAGACAACTACAGATGTAAATTTTCTTTAGGAGAAAAAACTTTTATTATGGAAATTTAAGATCTCTTTATGTTTTCAAGTGCCTTCTATGTTTTAAGGGAACGTTAGTTATCTTAGTCAAATGTAGATCTTGGAATAAAGTGTAACTGCTTTTTGCTTTGGTTTACTCATTTGACTGTACTGATACACACTTCATATAACACAAGTAAGCTTAAGTCTTTATCCACTTTAAATTTTAATTTTCAAGGCAATTTCATCATTACTATTTTTCAACACCATACCATGGAAATTAGTCAAGAGAATACTGGACTCAAATTTTTTTGCATGGGTGGAGGTCAGGAGCATGAGTGTTTTAAGAAATAACGGAGATCAGAGAGTATCTAAATGTAATGATACTCAAGGTCGAACTGAAATTGCCCACCGAGTCTTGGAAACCTGGCACTACAAATCGGCCTGTGTCAAATGGCTGGGTCAATATGGCTCACGCCTCTAAATGGAGCTTCAATATAGTACATATTAAGGACAATGTTCATACTCTAAGCCTGGCAAATTTATTTGAAGGGACAATAGGGTTTCTATAGAAAGGTATTCAAGCCTGACTTATTTAGTGGACTACTTTGAGAGGGTAAATATGCATGTGTATCAAGGGGTGCCATATTTGTGATTTAAAAATGTCTCTGTTTAATTTACATGTCAAAGCTTATTAAATACTAAGTCACTGAGAAGGGTTTTTTGTAAGAAGAAACTAAGGAACAGAAAAACTAAAAGCAAAAATAGTATTTAAATTATACTAACTGCAGAGTGTTTCAGAGATAATTTCTGAAATTGACTATTTTTCATTATGAAAAACTTCATACATATCATACATATCAAATCCTAGAGTATTAAAATTAGAAGTCATCTCTAGAAACTGACAATTTAGTACAACAAAGGAATAAAAATGTTAGCAGCAATTATTTTGAATTGTGGGACTGTGGATTATTATTTTTCCCTTTCTCTATACTTTTCTGCATTTCCCAAGTTTTCCCCAGAGTAGATACTGCCTGTCTAATTAAAAAAAAAGTTATTAAAGAGTCAAGGATAAAAATATGTAATAATGAAATAAACGAATTAATGGAACAATCACATCCTCCAGCAAATACTCTTTGGTGATGCATAAAAGCCAAGAAAAATCTTGTGTTCATATCATGTTCAAGGCTGGGAATTAAAGTGGAAGAAACCTACTGGAGCTGTCTAGTGTAGTAAGGTCCTGATCTAGAAAACTGTTCTTACAAACATTTATTCTGTCTTAGGAATCTGTAGCCACATCAGAAATTTATTATAAAAAATGTTAACTAATTAAAAAAAGTAAGCTACCCAACACATTTGTAAATACATGTAACTATCCTGTAATGCTTTTCCCTCCCTTTTTATTACTACTTCAGAAATCAAAATCAAGTTTAGACTAGGGGTTCTTAACCCACATCCACACCACTTGAGAAACTTGAACACAGACACCCCGATTCCCAGATAATTCTAATGAGCAACCTGAGAATCTCTGATGTCGTTAAAACACTGAGGTGACGGCAGAACTATGATATGCCCGTGGTGCTAAAGTGAAATATAATTTGATAACAGTGCATGTTCTTCAGCTCATATACTCCTTGGGATCCCATTTTACTAAGAATAACCCCATAATTACTCAAGAGATGGGATAAGACTACCTATGGAAAGGCAGAAGCATTAGGATCATTTCAGAGTTCCCTAGGGCGCCACACTTAACCTAACCAAGAGCTGTTAGGACAAGTGAGTAGTGGGCTGTTAATGATTCAAAAGTGAGTGGTCCTGTTTGTGGTGGCTCTCTCTTTGCATGGTGATGTGCAACAGCTGAAAACTGAACAAAATAATCAGGATCCAGTACAATACAGCTTGGTCCTTATTAAACAATTTCAATGATGTGACTGATGTGACTGAATTTTCACTCTTTTCAGATTTACTGAATTGGAAATACCAGATCTGCTTTATCTCCAAATATATTCTAGAAATAGGCTAGCAGATTCTTTCACTAAAACACCACTCAAATATTCTATATTTTAATATTTAGAA
The DNA here is from genome assembly GCF_024610735.1 of Ursus americanus. Lineage (NCBI taxonomy): Eukaryota > Metazoa > Chordata > Mammalia > Carnivora > Ursidae > Ursus > Ursus americanus. The sequence continues at coordinate 19,085,101 of NC_142151.1, read as the reverse complement.
ACTTTTTTTTTTTAGATTTTATTTATTTGACAGAGAGAGCACAAGCAGGGGGAGGGGGAGAGGGAGAGGAACAAGCAGGCTCCCCGCTGAGCAGGGAGCCCAATGCGGGGCTCGATCCCAGGACCCTGGGATCACGACCTGAGCTGAAGGCAGTCGCTTAACCAACTGAGCCAAGGCACCCCGAAACTAACCTGTTTCTGTAACTTACACTGAAACAGCATATTTTTTTTTTTAAAAGATTTTATTTATTTATTTGACAGAGAGAGAGACAGCAGCGAGAGAGGGAACACAAGCAGGGGGAGTGGGAGAGGAAGAAGCAGGCTCCCAGCGGAGGAGCCTGATGCAGGGCTCTATCCCAGGACCCTGGGATCATGCCCTGAGCTGAAGGCAGACGCTTAATGACTGAGCCACCCAGGCGCCCCTGAAACAGCATATTCTATCTGACTTTGGCTATGTAAACTTTATGACAGCTTTTCAGTTAGAAGTAGTAAATAATGACATAAAAATACATAATGCTCCATGAACAAGTTGGAATTTCATGCTCAAGTTCTTAAAAAGGAAAAAAAATCCAACAATTCTCTTCTGATTTGAATACAGGGATCCTAGACAGTATTATGATAGTGATGTTAACAGCCGATGTATTTTGTTTTAGGGCATCAGAGCAAGAGAAAGGTGGAAGACGCTTAATGACTCACTTGAAAATGAGTTAAACACTTCAGTTCCAAATACTTTAATTCCTTGTTTGAAGTAACAGGTAATATAAATTTAGGTTTCAGCTAATGGATAAATTATAAAGCTATTATTAAGACTCACTATTTTATAATAATAAAACATAAGTGAACATGTCTTGGAAATATACTTAGGTAATGTCAATGTATTTGTTTACAACAAAACCACATATTTTTACTAGAAGATTTTAAGTCCAAATGTTTAGACAAACTACCTAGAAAGTCTGGTACTTAACTCCAGCATCTTTCTCAGTTTTGAGGTATGCTGGGCTAGTATGAACACAAAGTATCCTCTGATGTTACTATCAGAAATATTTTGACTTAAAAACCCATCACCAGAAAACCTTTTCAACATAATCATATGTAACTATGTCATACTTATTAGGATCTTGAGCAGAACTTCCAACTGACACCTGTGGGCTGGGAATGGATTACAGGTGTGTGGAGATAGGGACCACCTCAGTCCTCAGTGGGCCTAATGTGCCGCTGATAGCACCTCCTCCAGTTCCCGCCAAGGTGTTGTACAAATATCGTCATTTTCTATGTGTGCCATACTCAAAAAAGGTTAGAAAGCACTAAGAGAGTGTTTTTAGTTCAGAAAAACTGGACTTTACTTCTTTCTTTGGCGTTTCTTGTGATAAATATATTTATCTCAATAGTTCTCAAACCTGACTGAAAAAAAAATCACCTATGGACATAGAAAGGCCGGGGCTCTGGCAGTTCTGACTGGGGACTAGGAGAAAGAGGGCCCTGAGTATTGTACTTTCTTTCTGTCTTTCTAAAGATCCACTGATAGTTCTGACAGGAAATCATTCTTGATAACCATGGTCCCATCTTGGCACTAACTCAAGTAATTGAGGACTAATTCAACTGTCCCCAATAAAGACTTTTTCAAGGTCTCGATGAGTTGGCACTAAATGTTAATCGAGCTATACACACAAATACCAGAAGATGAAAAATTCCAAATGACCTAAACACAAGTATTACATCTACATTAAAATAACTATCTTTGTATGAGATATAGCACTGAGATACTAAACCCCCTTAAAAAATCAACTGAATCTCATTATTAATATTGGTAGACTCAGCAGAATCATGAGGGATATGGGGTGCCAGGAATCCAACTTCCAGTTGTTCTGTTTGTCTAGCAACTCCTAAATATCAGTTTCAAAGTCTTTAACTTAGAAATTAGACCAGCTACTAAGGCAGAAGGAACAGCATATTCTAAATCATGAGATAAATGCTCCCGAATAATTCTGGGGTAGATGGCAGGAAGAGAAAGATGAGCAGTGAGCAGAGCTAAGACAGTCATTTGTATAATTTATCCTTGGAAAAGATAATTATTGAATCCTCCTTTAAGTATAAAAAGTGGTTAAGTAGTGGCTTAATTGGTCCTTAAAAAGTTTATGTAATAAATCATCTAGAATTGTATTGCCTGATAGAACTTGCTGTGATGATGAAAATGTTCTATATTGGTGTAGTCCAATATTGTAGCCATGTGACTCCTCAGCCCTTTAAATGTGGCTAGTATGACTGGAGAAAAGAATTTTACTTTTATAAAAATGTAACTTATTTTAAATGTAAATTTAGATAGTCACGTATGGCTAGTGGCTATGATATTAGACAGGAGGCTTAGAAATTCTAGACAAGTAAATTCTGCATGATTTTTTCCCTGATATGGATTTTATTCCCAGAAGGGGAAAACACTTGTTCAAGCTCTGTCTTGTAATTGAATTTGAGTCTGAATGCTGTGCTAACAGCTTCCTCCTTTTTTGGAGCAAGCAGTCTGGATGACTCCTATCTACCCCACAGAGCTTTTGTCCTGATAACCAATGAGAAGACCCATTTCTGTGCTGTCATTTTCCATTTAAATGGAAAATGGACTTTTCCTGAGTTCTTAATGACTTCTTAGGAAAAGAATTTCTAAGTTGAGATTCTGTCTTAACAATAGCAAAAACCCCTGATGGCCTAATCACTGAAGAATTCATTTCTCAAGAATGTCCTCCTGCGTCTAGATCAATAAACTCTTAAGAAGTGTGGCAAGACTAAAACGCGAAAGAATTTGACATGCCTAGGGTGAAGCTTTGAGGAATGCGGGGGTCTTTACAAACAGGTCATTTAGATAATGACAATGTAAATGCCTTCCACTCTCACTCTAGGAACATCTGAAAGTCCAAGAACCTGAGATTGAAGGGTATGACTACCTATTGAAACTACTCATTGTTTAACAGGGAGCAGGGAAATTTGAAGTGACTTTTTAAATAGAAGAATGTAAATAAGTCTCTTATTATTAACTGACGGGGGAAAGTACGGAGGTCTATTACTGTGAAAATTTTAAAGCAATCTGAATAAACTGTCCATGCTATTTAGGTTTTCTAAAAGTAAAACTTTGGGAAGAGTACTATTGCTATGTATTCCGAAGAATCAATGGTACTTTTAAAAGATGCAGCTATACAATATAATATTTTCTCTTTTTTTTCCAAGGGAGGAAGATGGATTAAAAAAAAAAAAAAGGGAACAAATTGGGACACTAACATAGGAGTCAAACATACCTGACATTCTCTTAAAAGAAAAAGGAGAAGCATTTCTAAACTGACTGATGCAGGAAGTACTGGCTTCAGGATCACCGATTATAATTAGGCCCATTTATTGAGAAATATTATAAAAATACTCTGAACCCAGCAGAAAAAAGGAGAGTAATCTCTACACTCAACCTCATTTAAATTGCTGAATTTTTAGAGCCCCCATTTTGAGATATATATACCTCTGGTATATTTTGAAGAAAACTTTGAAGGTCTCAAGTAATGTCTTTCTAAATAATTTACATATCTAATTTATTCACAGCGAGTTTCACCCCTTTTTACCAAGGATCTTTTAAGTTTTTTTTTTTTTTAATTAAAATCCTTTTGGCTACAGGATAAACTTTACAGATCTGATTTTTACTTCAGTGGCTTAAACTATTTTCCTAATTAATGACTCATTCTTTTTTTATTTTTCCATATTTTATGAGCCAAGGTGACATTTTAATGCTTCTTAAAAATCAAAGTTACATATCAAATATCCACTATACTAAGAGGATTTAATGACTCATTCTTAACCACTGTTCCTTTAGCTTCAAGGAATAGATTTATCTGGTGCTACTACCATCTTTATTCCTGGCATTCATAGGCAACCAGAAATATTAAAAGAACTCAAAATCCACTTTGTAAAATGTATTCTTGTGGATATGATGTTTGATATAGTTATATTTTTCTCTTCTTTGCATGTATTTTAATGATACCATTTAAAAAAATTTTTTAAAGATTTTATTTATTTGAGAGAGAGAGAGAGAAAGAGAGACAGCGGGGGGGGGGGGGGGCAGAGGAAGAGGGAGAAGCAGACTCCCCACTGAGCAGGGAGCCTGATGCAGGGCTCAATTCCAGGACTGTGAGATCATGACCTGATGGCAGATGCTTAACTGACTGAGCCACTTGGGTGTCCCACCATTTTAAAGGGACAAATATTCCAATTGTGAAAATCTGATATCTCTGTTAGTAAAAAAGGTATTTGTTTTGGCTGTGGGTAAATCTGCTCGAAAATACATTTGAGTTTTAAATCAAAGTTAAAATATCTTCTAGATACAAGGACCTGGGTTTTGTTAATAGCAATTGTATTCTGAGTTACAATTGGCACTGAGTAGCAGATTTCCTATCATTAATTTAAAGATTTATCAGCTTATGTTTTAACTACATAATCACACTCTTAGGTCAATCTTCAAAATGATTTTGGCATTTATGTGCACCTTTATTTCCTTCCTGGGCTTTGAAAATAATTAAAGAATTCTACTTTGAAAGCACTAACTTCCTGCCTTACACCCTGAGCTCCACGAATCTTTGCTGAATGAACATTCTGAAAAAATTAATAAAAATGAGACAGAAACAAAAGCCAGAGTCAGTGGGCTACAAAAATATTTGCTTTTGTAAATACAAAATAAAACTGTATAAATATTATGCATTTAGGAGGGGTGGGGAAATTGTTTTCAGTTTCCCATCTTGTTAGATAGGAAAATATAAGAACAACTCCATTAATTTTGAAGGAAGTCAAACAGATTTAGGAAAAAAGGAAAGAAAATTCATTAATACTATGTACTCATCCGTGATTTCAGGCAAGACATTAAATTTGACTTATGGGGACAAATGTAACTGGCCCGCATGCTAGAGAGGGTATGTATAAGCAGTCATGTGGGATATTGTATGTGACAGTGCTCTGGAAACTGTAAAGTGTTACTTAAGCTGGAGGATGAACAGGTACCGGACAGGTGCACGGATAGAGAACGGGACTGCTTTTAAAGTAGTATTGAGAAACAATGAGTTGCTGGCTGGAGAAAAGGGGCTCGAGGGTAGGGAGTATTTCACAGGTTGGGGTGGTGATGGTAGAGGAGTGAGGGTTTGAATGACAAACCAAGAAGAGACCTTAAGTTTGTAGTGAAAAGTTTGTGAAATTTCTGGAGTTAGCCGAAAGACATAATGTGGCAGGTGCTTTTAATATTGCCAAGATTTTGTGATTAAATGCTAATGAGGAGCTTATTAGTACATATAGGGTATTATGATGGCTTCTAATATCCTGCTAAACACCATGTAGGTATTATATATTCACGTTCAGATAGTTCTACAGAATCTCACGATTTTCCTGTTTTCAGTAAAACTGTTCTTAAAGTACTTCAAATTCAAGTTTCAAGGTATTTTAAACTTTAATATGTGGTGGTGTTGGGCAGATAAAATATTAGAACACTGTAACTCCAAGAAGCTGTCTGACTTAATTCTTCCATTTTTATAAATTTGTATAATTTCCACCCTTAGAGTGGCAGAACGACAGAGTTGTCATATCTTGGATCCTTCTGGGTAGGCTGTCTTTGGTTTTTCTTTTCATCCACTAGACAATCAGACCATCCAAGGCTGGTGTCAGGTTCTCCTAGCCACAGCTGGAGGAGGGACTGGGTCCCACCTTTTTCTTTTCCCTTGAGGGCTTAAACCACTTTGAGTTCTAGGTCTAAGCCAATAGCTAAAGGTCCTGACCCTTCTCACAGCCCAGGGAGGTCTCCCCCTAGGATGATGAGCTCAATAAATGTTACACCAGTGACGTTAAAGGTGAACAATATTTTGAACCATTTTTGCTTTTAGTTTTTTTGGTCAAGGAACTCAAGGATAAGATGACAATCCAAATTTTGAACACACTGGGGTTGTACTGAAGGCAGAATGTCCAAGTGCAGATTTCTATAAGCAACCAGAAACACATAACTGGAAAGGCAGAGTGAGGTGTTTTAGATACCTTTTGCGCCATTCTCCACATCCTATTAGCCCATCTTTTATTTCTGCTCTTGCTGAGCCAACGACCACTTTGTGCATGGGAACCGACTGGGTGCTCATGTATGCATGACCTCAATAGGCTGGAAAGTTAGTCTCGAGAGGCAGCCCTTGGCCAAAGGAGGATGGGAGCCAGTACAAATGCTCCTTCTGTTGTTGAGTTGGGCAATTCTGCAGTGTTTCTTTTGTCAACAAGCAACCGTCAGGTGAGGCCTAAGTTGCCTTTGGCGGTTGACAATATAGTCCCACCTTCCCTGCTCACTCTCTTTACTCTTGTACGTTGGTATCACTTCCCAAAGTAAACTTCCTGAGAACAAGCTCATATCAAAGATGCCCGCCTCACAGACTCTGTTTCCTAGGAGAAATCCAGGGGCTAGAGATGAAGAATAACTAAGAGACAACTAGTAAAATGATGTGTAGATTAATGCTGAGATGAGAGAACACTAAAAACCAGAGAACTTCTGGAGTGCCTGGGTGGCTCAGTTGGTTAAGCGTCTGACTCTTAATCTCAGTTCAGGTCTTGATCTCAGGGTTGTGAGTTCAAGCCCTGTGCTGGGTGTGGAGCCTGCTTAGAAACCAAAACCCAAACCAGAGAACTTCCCCAGTTAAGGTTGAGATGAGTGAAAACAGTTAGCAAAAAGGCATAGATTAATTACCAGTAAGAAACAGGAAAACCGTGATAATAATATTAGGCAGTGGATAGGCCAAGAGATCAGAGTTAACACATACAGAATTTTCAATTCTCATCTACCCACTGTCTATTTACTTAGTCTTGAGTTCTGCCATTATGATGTCATATACTGCTTAAGAATTTTCTGGGTATTATCCCCCCTCCCCACTTCTGTGATCAAATATGCAGAGGAAGGGAGAGACAGAAAAAAGAAGAAAGGAAGAAAGAGGTGTAAGGGAGAGAGAGAAAGACGGCTCTTAATAGCAAAGCATAAGAAAATACAGATATTCTGTACCATGCAACAAGCAGGGTTAATAAATGTTAAATAACATACTTTCATTTTTCCAGTTTCCTTAGTTTGCTTTTGCCAAATGCCTATTCGATATCCCCTAGAAACATTATCTCTCAATCATCCCTAAAAACAGAAGCTCCAAGACCCCTTGAAATATTAGAGAAAATGGGATCTTGCTTAATAGCCCCACAGAATGAAGTTGCTGAATTGACAGGAACAATGAAAGCCATCAAGAATCTTTTCAATCATCTTGTTAGCATTTCCTCCCTTATAGGGAAGCTGTCTTTCACCAACACAAAGAACAAAATGCAAAAAAGTATTCTTGGATTTTTACCTTGAATGGTTTCAGTACCAATTACATACATTCCATTAATTGTTCCTTTTTACATTTCTCTTGGGATAAGTATGTTTCAAAGTGGTCAGATTGTGTCTACATAGTTTTCTTTCATTATAGGTTCTTGAAAGGATATCTCAATGTTACCACAAAACTTCTGCAAATTAGAAAGTTTAGCTTACTTTTCTAGATGTTTTAAAAGTCAGTATTAAACCAAAATGAGTTTCTTATCTTCCCCACAAGCATTTGAGGATACTTAAAAAAATGTACTGATATATAAGACAGAAAGATTTAGCTATTGATTCTTGCAAATCTTAAACATTTTTATACAACAAAGAACACCGGAGGTATGCGTGGGCTGTATTTTTCTTTTATTGTACTATGGCAAACTGGTTTGTCAGGAGAAATTTCCAGATTTTCTATGAGAATTTGAGGATAATGAGATCTTTTAGCCATCTGATGTGAAAGAATATGCGCTTTGATGCTATATTCAGAAACGACTTAACCACGCTCTAGCAGCAGAGACAGCTCCAGCCGGGTAGAGGTAAACCAATTTCATTAATTATTGGAACAGAGGCATATTCTTTTCACAAAGAACTTTTGAGTACACGGGGAAGAGGCAATCCCCAACACAAATGTGGCTGACTGAGGTACATCTCTTCCTTTCTTGTTCTCAAGCAAATGTTTCTGGTACAATTAACTATGATGGTTCTTGAAGGGAGAGGGGTAAAGGCAGAATGCCATAATTTTAAGGGCAATTTGTAAAAGCACATTCAATGTTACAATAGTTTTATATTTGAAAGATGAAAAAAACACTTGCTGCCGTACCAGTGCAAGTGAAGTTCAGCTCTGTAGAAGTCAAACTCCACTTACTGTAGCAAGTATTCTTAAAGGAGGAGGTTGGCCAATGGAGTGCTGTAATAAAGTCAGGGCGCGGCGAGGGTCGGTGGTGGTGGACAGGGCTGGTTACATGTTTAGTTTACCCACAAGGAGGCAGCATGCTGACAAAGGCTTGTGAAGCACAGCTCCAAGTTCTTTGATCCTTCTGTCCACTCCTACCTACCTCCTCATTTCCTGGCATCTCATTTTGTTATCCCTGCCTACATGGAAAGCTGGCAGGAAGGTTTTAGGAGGAAGAGAAAGAGAACATCATCTAAATATTCTCATGCTCCTTTTTATTCACATGATAGGGAGAGTTAGAAAAAGCATGTGAGGAAGAAAGAAAGAAACGGAGGGAGGAGCTAAAGTAGGGGGGAGGAAAATGGATAAAGGGCTGGAAACGGTCTTATTTCCCCATTCCTATTAATCTTCCCTTCATGACTGACCAAAAAAGTTATGTACTTACTCATTTGCTAAACAGAACCTGGATGAAGTACATGAAGTATTTCCAGTTAGGATTATTATATGTTCATAGGCTATCTTACAATTCACAATAATGACAAATAAACCTAGGCTGGTCTTAATAAATGTAGACTGTGAATAGTCTATTTAAACTGGGCTGTAAGTGCATAAGCAAATGATAATAGTCTACTTCAAACTGAAACAAAAAGCAGAAGAAAACTCTACCATATAATTAGTATAGCTTTTGTTATCGTTAAAAACACTTCTGCACAGGACTCATCTTCAAAATGGTGATTAATCAGAAGCCAAATTATATTGCTCAAGCTATAGGGACCAGAAGTCAAGATTTCTGGATTGAGTATGTAACATGTAGATCTTCAGAATTTCAGGTAAGGCATTTTTATTTTTTATTTGTTATAAGCATTCTGGTAATCTCAGAAATGAATTTACCTCTGAAGCAACTCAGAGACTATACTTGGTCTATTTTTCATGAACACTGATAGGAATTAAGAGAATTTCAATCAATAAAAACTTCCTTTTGACTATCTCACAAGGGGCAGGAGAAAGACTGCATTTTGTTGCTGGCCTTAGGTTATTCTAATGATTTATTTGAGCTAGGAGAGTAAGTGTTGGAAGTGAGTATTAATTAGCAGATGTTCATTTGGTATGATATGTAGTATAAAATGTGACCAGAGCCTTTTCCTCTGACTTTCGGATTTTAAAATCTACTTTCCAATTTGTAGTTATATAAAAACGGGTGAATCAGTGTATAAACCAGGTAACCAATAATGCCAATAAAAACAACAGACTTGGTACTCTAAAATAAGTTACTGGCAGTAACAAGATTAAAAGCTGGAAATGTTTTTTGTTTTTTTTTTTAAAGCTGGAAATGTTTGAGCTGAATGAAAAAAATTTCATTAAAATTCAAAATTATTAAGAATTCTTTTTATATAACTTAATAACCTTACTACTGATATAAAATATAGAACAGTTCAAAAGTGAATATTTCATTTACATTAACTGTAATTATTTAAAACCATAAAAAAATTTTCATTTATTTAAAGAGAGATTTTCTTTAGGAAACCTTAAGGATATGTATATTTAGGCATATCTAAGTTTCTGGGCAAAGCCACCACCTTGTTTCTATATATTGTCTAATTATAGTCTAAAAATGGCCCATTTTTTCCCATCAGAAATAGTCTTATTTCGATTGTGCAAATAAGCATTCAATTACTGTAATTCTTTTCATTACCACAAAATTTAAAAATTGGACTGATATTAACTATTTCATGATCTAATATTAAAAAAAGGCAAATTACTGGAAAATCTCTGCTGACATGTAGAGAGAACAGAGAGGATCAATGAAAAACTGAGATTTTTGGAAGCCACCTAAAGGACCATTAGCGTGGTCCTTTCCAACAGCACAGGCTCGGCAGAGCGTGCTTAAAGAGGACCAAGGGGAATAGAAACCTCAGCTGAATCTGGGTCACTTGGGCAAAAGGAAGAAACAGAGCTCAACCTGGGAAAGGGAGCTGAGGAGAAGCATCTTAGCAAATGGTGGTATTTTCAATATATTTACCTGAACTCACTTAGGAATTTTTTTTTTTAAGTTTATTTATTTATTCAAGCGATCGCTATGCCCAACTTGGGGTTTGAACTCACAACTGGGAGATCAAGAGTCGCATGTACTGACTGAGCCAGCCAGGAGCCCCCTCTGATTTTCTAAAGGTCTGTGTGTCTCTGTAATTCCAGTTTCGATTTACTGGGGTAAATAATAAATTACAGTGAACCAGGAGGTTTATTTCCAAAGATACTATATACCTTCACATTCACATTTATATCCTTGTTTTTTAAACCTAATTTTTAGAGTATCCCATTATTTTTCAGTATTATCTCTAGCTTTATAGGCAAAGGAGCTTTTATGGAAGTTATCTACCTTGTATCTTAGAGGGTTTCTGGCAATGTTACATTTTGAGGGAAGACTTACTTTTACCATTTCATCGGCTAACGTGTCTTTATTAGATTGCTTTCTAAGTGAACAATGTAACACGGTGGTTAAACTTCAACAGTACCAGTCTCTGCAGTGGAAACTGGAATTTGGAGTCATGAAATGCTGATTTCTAAAGCATTCCCACTGGCAAAATCATGATGAAAACATATTGTGGGAAAATAAATAAACTACATATTAAGAAAAGTATATTTCCTTTAAAAATTAAAAAAATGAACATATTTAAAGGGTTATCCTAATGCAAAATCCCTCTTTAAATATAACTAAATTAAAGCAGTACATTATTATTTTAAGCAGGCAACTACAAATATATTAACATCTGTCTTACAACATTTTCCACAGTAACCTCTTTCATTTGGCAAAATGTCCAAGTTTGAACATTTTGAAACAAACTAAAACAAGTTACGGCTTAATTTATATAGATAAAAAAATGTATTCACTGGAAGAAATTCAATGTGTAAGAACATATAAAAAATTCTCATCAAATTAAAATTAAATATTAAGAGAGAGTTTCATAAAAACTAAAATATGGAAGTGTCAGTCCCTATCCATGAACTGCTATTCACCCTAACCACCCACACCCATTGCTACCACTGAGGTAATGTGGCAACTGTGGGCCACTGTGAAATGGACTCTACATAGCTTAGCAAAGACCAAACACAGGAGGAGACGGCAAACAAGGACCAAAGTCACACAATTAAAAATGACCATCGCACTTTTCACCCGTAGTTAAACTTCCCTTTGGGAATACAGAGCACTCAACACCCATCCCCCTCTTGGTCTTCCAACAAGGCATTCATGGCTTGGTACCTATTTCTTTAATTAGGTCAGCTCCGAGCAGAGATAAGCCTTAACGAATATGAGTGTTCTTGGGGTAAGAAAAGGGAAGTCTAGAGAATTTAGGCTCTCAATTTTCAGGTGACCCAGCATCTGTATTGCCCCTAACACTCACAAGGGTCCTTTCCACTTGGTTTTTAATTTTATTTATTTATTTATTTATTTATTTATTTATTTATTTATTTAGGTATTTCTGAATTGCCCCTGTTAAGAATCTTATTCTGTCACTTGTAAAAGTCACGCTATTAGCTCTAAATGACTGAAATATCGGAATAGCCTGGAAAACTGTACTACAATTTCAAAGGTTCTGTTAGGTATAAGCGAAAAAATTCTACAAATCCCACCTGATGATCCAAATATATGGTGTTCCTTTGAAGATGATGTGAAAGAATTTCATTCTAGTAGGCATCGATCAAGAAACAGAGGGATAGAGAAAGAGGGTGCAGAATTCATGAAAAGGTCAATTTTGTAATCAGAAAAACAGGTAGTTTACCCCAACCTCCTATGTCACAGTACACAACTTTCACAGACGTGCTCCCTTGTAAACTGTACAGATGACATATTAAATTATAAAATTACACTTAGTTTTGTAAGAAACTAAGTAGACATGCACAGAAGCTAAAATGCTAAGCAGAATAATCCTTCAAACGGCTTTAGCAGACTCAGTGTTAGAAGTTTTACACGTTAATACTTCTCCGCGACATAGTACTACTTCTTTGGATGTTTCTCATATAACCAGAGGCTATTAAACCCTTTGAGAAATGTTTACATGTGTTCATTCTTTTAATCAAGAACAAAAGAAGTATCTTAAACTTAATCTCTGATATTTAAAAGGCAGTATTTTTACAACTATAATCAATTTTCAGCTTACTACTTTCCAGGAAATTATAGCATTTTTCAATATGCTTTATCAGATGTGGAAGCTACAGTATACGGCGAATGATAACGCTGTTTTGAAGTCTGTATACATTTCCTATCTCACGGCCAAAAGTTGGTGGGTGAGTGGGTTGGAAGGCTAAGAAGAAATTCATCCTACCCGTATTTCCCTCTAATAACGTATAAATAAGTGAATTCTCAAAGGGTCAATAGGAGATCATAATGTCGCTGCAATGATCGTATGGGCTCATGCGCGACACTGATGACACTGATCAAAATGATTAATGAGTGGCTCGAAATAAGTGGTAATGGCAGATGACACAGACAAAAGTCTTCATAGCTGACCTTTGGGCTGTGGGCCTCAAGTTTCAGCTGCATGAGCTGTGCTAGCGTGTGCTCCCGGACACTAGTCAGTTCGGCCTGCTGCCGTCTCAGCTTTATTAGCAGCAGCGTCAGCTCCTCTGGCTGAAGGAGTACAAGTTAAGAATCCAAACAGTGGAAAACAGATTAATTGTTGTCTTAAGCGACAGATATTAAACCAAGATTTCTTGGCAAGTTTCCTCTTATGGTTGACATCAAACATAGTGCCTAGGCACTATGATGATAGGTCATACATAAATGCATAGATATCTAGAGAAATAGAAGGAACAGTGTTACTTAAAAGATACAGCGAAACGACAGTATATTAAGGCATTTTCTCAGAACTCAAGAGAGAATATTTAAATGTTAAGCATCAAAAAGCACAATGCCAGAAAACCATTATAAAGGTCTGCACATAAGAGCTATTAAATAATTATCAAAAGATATTTTAAAACGACGCCTAAGACTTTTACAGCAACAGAATACCTGCATGTCCAATACTCTATTTTAGAGAACAGAAGGTGAATAAAAAGAATTAAAAGTCATGTAAAACTTGGATGATATCTTCATATCATTCAACTCAGTTCCTGGGATCTATTAATTGTTTTCCAGTTATATATTTTTAAATGTCACTGTTAGTGCATTCACAGGATATTTTAAATGACTAAAAGATCAGTTTTTATTTTTTAAGGAAAAAAAAAAAGACAGCATTTAATACAAACAGAAAGGTTCCATGAGTATATAAACCCTCCTCCCACACTCTGGGGAAAGCAGAGAAACCTTTGATTCCCGATTGGTTACTATGATCCCTAAGGGAGATAAATTTTCAAAGGCAGATAAAATACCTTAACAGGCCAATCTGATATATTTTTCTTTGTTAGAAATGCAATAAAGTATGGTCATTGGCAGTCTTACAGGTCATAAAATATTATTTGGTGTTTCTGTGAACTTTGTTATGATTAAAAACTGCGGATGGGCCAGAGGGAGACTCTCATCACCTAAGGGCTATGGTGTGCTCTTAAAACTTCCAGGCCAAAAAGCGTTCTTGAGATTGGTTAGTCTTGCTTATACCACAGTGTTAATGCTAGCTCTCTTCTGTTCTGTTCCTTTGCTGTTGCTCTTTATTTTCTGTATAACGTTTTAAGGGACAGAAATAATTTTTAACTGTTACCTGAAATTATATTAAAAATTACTGCCTTCAGGTGAGAAAAAGTAAACCACAGTTACTATGGGATTCTTTAGAAGGAGCTATCTACATGGATGAGATAGCAGCCTTTTATATTAAAGAGTCAAAGAACGTGCATGTGTGTGACCTGAAGAAGAAATTTCATAACAGGAAAAGAATGGCTGCTTTTGCTCTGATGCCAACCACATCTGGTGACCTCATGACTAGAGGACAGTCCGTCTTACGACCACCACATCAAGCTCTTGAGGTCTTGCCAAGGAGAAGGTAGGGTGGTGTAAGGGATTTAGAATATTCTAAGACCCAGAGTGATATTTGGGAAGAAAAAAACCAAAAAAAACCAAAAACAAAAGAAGGAATCTCAAGACTCTGGTTTATTATTTCGAGTTTCTAAAAAGATAAAGAGATTTTTCAAAAGGACAAAAGGTTCCAATGAGTTTCCTATATATTTACTTTGAGGCAAAATAAAAACAGGCACATTTTTGACCTGGACCAAGGGAGGTGATAAGTAAATTTTATTCTAAGTATCCACTAGAGGGAGCAAGGCAGAAGATGAAAATTCATAATAGGATACTTAGCATTATCTTATGACGTATGTCTGTTTCTTTGTCAGATCAACAATCTAATATAGCAATATTTATAACCTTTAATAAATAAGCTGCCAGTAGTTTCAACCCAGAATATCTTCCTTATATCTAAGCATGTAAAGGATGAAAGAAGAAATAAAACGAAGTCTGCAAAACGCACACAACATGAATTTGTTTTGATTCCTTCAGGAGGGGAACTTCAAATGATGAACAACTACATAGATCCTCAAATCACATCTTCCCTGGAACTGAGACTACCTACTGATGTTAAAGTACGGATAAAAGAATGCCATTAAAATTAAACGAAGTAATGAAAAGTCATCCTTTCTTACTAATGTGAAGAATAATAGCGTCCTGGTGATAGAACTCCTTCCCAAATCGAACATAATACTGAGGATGAAATGATAATGTAAGTACTTGCTAACACCTAGTGTATTTTTTAGTCTCTGCATATGTAAATCAGTTTTTTTCCCTTCTAAAGTAGTTAATCTATATAAAAATTCATGGGAGAAACGTCTTAAGAGACCTGTAGTGTGACTACACATGGCTGTTTGCTGGATTTGTTCCACTAATCAACTACTCCAACTTCTGTTTTAAGAACAAGGGAATTAACATCCAATGGAGTAAAGAAAACCACCCAGTTTATACAATAAACTTTGGAAATATAATCTTATAACAGGCATTCAGACATTTAGGGAGATGTATCCAGTCCGACAATGAAACGGTTACACGATCCCAAATTCTTCTGATAAGCATCTCTTTCACAAAACTAGCAATAGTTTTTCCTTGGGAGGAACCTCTCTGAAAATTCAAACTTATAAGCTCTGTAAGATATGTGCTATCATGTGTAGCACATATATAAAACATGATATGGTAAATAAAAATACTGAACTCACCGTCTTGCCCTGGAGGCTCTGGGGACTGATAGACTGTAAAGTTAGGCCAGCTGGCATTGACCTCCTGTCAGGCACATAGACATGCTAAGAAAATAAAGGTACAATATAAATTCTGTGGTGTCAGTGATGAGAAAGTTTATACTATAAAATATCATTTAAAATTTGCTATTACTGCTTATGAAAGTAGATATTAAGTTAGTTGCGAAGTAGCATCTGAAACTGCATCAATGAACTTTTCATACTGTTACATTAACACCTATTGGTTCACAGGCATACCTAGGAGATACTGTGGGTTCAGTTCCTGACTACTACAATTAAGTGAATATTGCAATAAATCAAGCCAAATGAAATTTTTGGTTTCCCAGTGCATGTAGTTATGTTTAAACTATGCTGCTATTAAGTGTGCAATAGCATTATGTCTAAAAAAAAATGTATATACCTTAATTAAGATACTTTACTGTAAATATGCTAACCATCATCTGAGCTTCCAGTGAATTGTAATCACTGATCATAGATCATCTTAATAGTAATAAAATGGTTTGAAATATTGTGAGAATTACCAAAATGTGATACAGACACAAAGTGAGCAAATGCTGTGGGAAAAACGGCGCCAACAGAATTGCTTGATATAGGGATGGTGCAAACCTTCAATTTGTAAAAAAAAAAAAAAAAAAAAAAAAAAAAAAAAAAAGGCAGTATCTGCAAAGTGCAATAGCACACGGTATGCCTGTGTTTATTCTTTAAATGAATTTTTTACCCATCTTTGATTCTGCAATAGCAAACACTGGTCATGTGGAAAATACTGGTTCAGTGAGTTATGCAGATGTTGACACCTATCAGTATCCAGTATCAGTAACACATGTTTGTTAATATCACCACAGATCTCGAAGCCCTGGAAAGCTGTCAAGCTCACAGTGGCAGATACAAGATTTCCAAAATCCTAATTTTTTCTTAAAAGCTCAAATTTGTCATCAGTGACAAATACTGTTAGCTGTTTTTCTGGAAGTGACAGGATAACATTTTACTTTGAGAACTGTCTGTCAAATACCAAGTCTGAACAACTATAGTTTGTCTGTCATTCGTTCTTTCAAGTAAAAATGGTGTTTCATGAAAAAAGGAGCTAGTTCAGCTTCCAACTCAATCACACAAATCTTTTTCTGTGTCAACCCTAATATTAGTTAGTACTTTGGTATGCAAGAGAAATGCTTTAAGCATACTTCCCATTTCAGCACATAGAATATTAACTGATATATAATGGAAGGTCAAGATTGAATAAAATTATCTTTTACTGCTTCATCAGGGATTTTTAAGTGAAACTGCTACTTTATTTCTACTGCAAGTATGTGGCAGTGAAGCATACAGTGACCACCACTGTAGTTTGGAGCCACTCCCTTAATTTACGCTAAGGTGCCAATACCCACCATTGCTTTTGAGCTATTAGAAAATGGTAGCACAATGAATAATGCCTTATTGCCATTATAAAAACAGTTTTGAGCTTATTTATAGATTCCCTGAAAGGGTCATGGGAACCTTCAGGGATCCATGGACATATGTTGGGAACCACTGATTACATCAAGGAAAATGACAGGATAGTCTGAAATAAAATTTTGTCAATGTTAAAGAAGTTTTTGGGAAGAGGAGCAGTAGACATTAGTCGACTGAGAACTAGATAGCACACACTGATTTTATATTTGTTGTTGAAACAGATGATAAATTTTAGTCAATACTATGAAAAATACTAATACCAGAAGAACACTTTTCAACCACGCACTAATAAATTGTATTAGAGCAGATTTGTCTTGAATATTGTTACTATTTATTTTATTTTGTTTTTTGAGAGAGAGAGAGAGAGAGGGCACATGCATGCACACAGGGGGAGGGGCAGAGGGAGAGGGAAAAGCGACTCCATGCTTAGTGCAGAGCCCCACATGGGCTTGATCTCTTGACCCTGAGGTTGCGACCTGAGCAGAAATCAAGAGTCGGATGCTTAACCGACTGAGCCACTGAAGTGCCCTACCGTTACTATTTTTTTTTAAAATCAAACATGATTTAGCCTTTGGATATACAAAGTGACAAAACATTGAACTTTGTTACCATGGAGTTCAAAGTGAGCCTTTTTTTTTTTGGTGAGGCAAACTAAAGCTTCCTCCCAAAAAAAAGAAAAAAAAATCCTGATTGACTTATTCATTTCTAACTAATGCTTATTTACGGAAAAGTCAAACATATACTATGCAATGTTATAAGTGAAGGATTCAGTCTGTCATAAGGATAAGAAAAGGTACATTTTAAAATGGTATAAAGCAAAAAATTCCTTAGAATTAAAAAGAAAATGACAGAAAAATTCCTTTTCATTTTAGGATAGACATTAAAGAACTGGTTGCATATAGGTTGACTGATCAAAACGACTGCTTTAGTATTATAAAAAGCTAACTAACACAAAGCACTCTGAATTCACTCTGAATAATCTACTAAGCAATGCTTAAACTAACTGCATGTACAAGGTAAAACATGATCTCTATGTATATTTTCATTTTAAAAGAGTATATATACCAGTAAGCATTATTATTCTAATATTAAATTGGGCATCTAAGGAGACATTTCAATAAGCCATATATGCAGCTGGTTAGAAGATGAGGTTAGCACTTATCTTAGCAAAGAGCAGGATGAGCCTGATATATGAATGCAGGTATGCTGGAAGGGGGCAGGCGCAGAATTTTCAACTGTGTGAAGAGCCAATAAAAATGCAAGTGGTCTTAACCTACATGGAAAGCTGATGAGATATGCTATCCAGCACAGAAAAATGCATAAGGCATCTGTTCTAAATAACTACTTCTGTGCCCTTGAGAGATGGTGTGTTGCAAGCTTAGGTTTTGATATGTGAGATTCTGACACAGCAGATTATTCTTGCTTAGTTTTTATAAAACAAAAGAGCTGCCTTGTTCACCTCCTCCCTATCGTCTTGTCTTTCACATTGAAAAGAAGGAAGAGTGTGGACAGAAATAAAACACAGCATCCATAAAGTAGTAGTTAACACGAGATGAGCACATATCTTACCTTAGGGTGGTGGACCCTGTGCCTGCGGTCTATCGTCACATCTCCTCTCTGAATTGGTGAAGATACTTCTGATCTGTATGTTCGTTGCGGGGAATATCCCTGATAAGCAGCTATTGACCCATGGGAAGGTGATGTGGGAATAGAGTGCATTGTCTGATCAGAAATATTAACCATGGTTTTAGGACTGGTCAAAGTACCGTGACGAGGGAGGGTGCTCTGCTTATTATAAAACTGCCGCTGCTGCCATTCGTAAAGCTGCCACATGGTGTCATCTCTCATTGATCTCCGTTTCTCTTCTGCTCCAGGTCCTACTGTTCTGTCATGACTGGAAGGGGTTACACTGCAGATACTTTCAGGCCTGGTCTTGCTGTTTCTTGGGAGTGTTCTATAACCCTCTGGATAGCGGGCCATGACCTGGGCTCTGTGGCTTGGCATATTTCTTGGTAATGTTTGGTAAGAAATTACTCTAAAATTAAAAAAAATAATAATTGAATTGTAAAAATGAAGAAGAGAGTTGTTTTCCAGATTCTAAATTAGAGTGCATTTTTTCCCCCTTCTGGTAAGTAAAATATATATTGGGACTTACTTTTAAAAAGTTGATCAAAATATTACACAGGATGTAAAATATTAATGAACAGATTTTAACCTTTTTATGCAATTCAGTTTGATGAATTTACTACATGAAAAAACATCCTTGTCATTTACATAAAAGACTATTAATTCCAAACAACGTACAGTTTGGTTAAAAAAAGGGACACTTATTAGTAAGAACATCTAAGGTCTAATCTCGAGTCTGTCTCCATATCTTGTTTTTATATAAACAGACTCCTAGAATCCTCTCATTCATCTCACCGGAACAGGTAAGTGGGATCTCTGTGTAGGAATGGGGTACTGAAGGGTTTGAGTTGAGCCTATACAGCCCGAAGACAGGCAATGGACCACCGTAGGTGTGTGTGATTCCTCCACTGCAATGTTTCCTTCAGAAAGCACGGCTATTTCTGGAAGAAGTACATCACGTACATTTGTGGTCGGAAGAGAAAATTTCCCTTAATAACTTTTCTTGATTTGAAAAATAAAAATGACTTGAAGCTAAAGCTCAAAACTGAACCACTTAAAGACAAAATACTTAAAGATGACAATATTTAGATATACAACTGCAAATCTCAGGATTTTACATGTTTCTAGCAAAGAAATGAATATTCCACCTTGGTATAAACATCTGTGGGAGGCTTTTTAAAGCAATCTAAAAATTCCTCATGGACATTAAGCATCTAAAATAAAGTTCTTTTAAAATGCTGTATTTTTGGGTATGGATACATTAGGCATATTACTAAGCATAGATTCAGTTTCCAAAAAGGAAAGAATAAAGTAGAATTTTTGTTTACAATTTTTTTAAAAAGACACTCTGATAAAAGCACTGCCTCGAATGTATTAAAACTATCCTTTAGCTAACCTCATGCCAGCAGATACATTAAATAAAAGGATTTTAAAAAGTGAATTAAAAATCTTAAAGTTAGCATTTGTGTTTCCCCACTATCTTCAGAGGTAGGCATAAGGTGTTATTACAATTCAAATTCTAAGTGCAAACACAACCTTTTTAATAACAGTAACCACAATAAAATCTAGATTTAAAAGATGAATATTAAATTGTCAGTATTCATCTTATGCTAGCATCTATACTGTGCATAAATTTATATCCTAATATAAAATTTAATTCAATAAACCAAATGAGGGAGAGTTGGGGCCCCATAAACCCAGGTTTCCTGACCTCTTCTTTCAATGTTTAGTTAATACTTTTCTTCTGTGTACTGTATTTTCAACAGAATATACTTTGGAATTGTGCATGCATAATTGCGTAATATCTTGCTGCCTCCTACTGGATGTTAAAATGCCCAAAAGGTTGGTGATTACGTAGACCAGAAAAGGTAGAAGATTTAATGTGTAAGTTACTCGACCATACTCTTCAGTCATCTGGAAATCCTTGGTTGATAAGCTGGATGTCAGAACTGTGTGACTCAAAGACTGTTGTCAGTAACAATGCAGACTAACGTGTAGTAAGAAAAGACTTCGTTGTGATTACGTGTAACGAACTGGCTGCATTCGAGCTCTGAGGTATGGGGAAATAAAAATCCCTGCGTAATTTGTGCCCACTGGGGCAGTAAAATGATGTCACCTTTACACAAACACCAGAGGGAGTCTCAAATATACCTTTTCGTGGCTTAAACCACCCACAGAGGGGATAAAGCTGTGAAAAATACAGCAGTACAGTGGAAAAATAGTAAAGTGGAAAAAAAGC
The DNA here is from genome assembly GCF_024610735.1 of Ursus americanus. Lineage (NCBI taxonomy): Eukaryota > Metazoa > Chordata > Mammalia > Carnivora > Ursidae > Ursus > Ursus americanus. The sequence continues at coordinate 19,064,297 of NC_142151.1, read as the reverse complement.
ATTTGATCCAAAGTTAGGAGGGCCAAGATCCTTGCTCTTCTACTAAATACAAAGACCTGGGAGTTCATCTGGGACTCAGAGAATGTTAGACTGTGTGGTGGGTTTTTTTTTTTGGGGGGGGGGGCGGTAGCATGTGTTTTGAGGACAGGGTAGGAAAGACCAAGAGCACATGCTCCTTTTATTTATTTTTATTATTTAAAGTAATCTATATGCCCATGTGGGGCTCAAACTCATGACCCTGAGATCAAGAGTCCCAGGCTCTACTGACTGAGCCAGGTGCTCCTCATATTCCTTTAAAAAAATTTCCTCATACCCCTTTTAATATCTGGGTTAAAGAAGAGTCAGTGGGCCCTCTAGAACTAGGATGGAGTCTCTTATTTCCTGAAACAGCACTCTTTTCATTATGTCAAAGATTCCCAAGACTTGGTTTTAATGAAAAAGCAAAATAATCCTTCTATTTGAAAAATTTCCCCTAACCCATGATAATTATTAAAAAAACCTTTTCAATTGTAATGGTTTAATGAAAAATAAAAATATACCCCTAAATTAGGAAGGGCATAATCTTGAAGTGCTACCTGAGTCCTTCATATGCTACCCAAATCTGGCAAACTGAAACTTCTGGAGATTTGGTTTTCTCATCTGTAAGATGATTTGATCACAAAACGATCTTATAGTTTGAAACTCCATGTCTTATTATGTATTTGAAGTATTTCCAATTCCTTCAACTGTTTCCCCCTAAATTAAGTTTCCTTCATCATGCTGGCTGTTCTTCAGCTTCTCAAAGTCTTTACAGGCTTGCTCAAAATTGAACACTGTGCCTCTCCCTCCCTTCCCCTCCCCATCCCCACAAGAACTATTGCAAGCAAGGCTAACCATTGGATGCCTTTGGGGCTGGAATGAAGGAGAAAGGTACCCAGTACTCTGATATAACCAGCATAAAGGTTCACTTCTTTGCTGCTTTCTTGCTGCAAATATTTCCTATTTTTTTCTCTGCTTGGTCTTCCCTCCTATCCCCACCTTCTCTGTTCCCACTAAAGCTAGAAACTGGAAAAAGTCCAGAGTTGGCAACCCCACGGCTATCTGCTTAGGAAGCCTGTCAGTCACAGAAAAATTCCATCCTAGAAATTCTGTCCTAGTGCTAAAGCAATGTACCCCAAATATACCTTGATTAGGTCATTCACAAATTCAAGAACTATTATAGAAACCTTATTATGCAAAGGCTCTGTACTAAGCACTGAACTATATCACAGAAGAATATGCTGATAATATAAATATTAACTTTATATCCAGTTTGGAAATATGGGAAAAGATTATTTATAAACATATAAGGATGGGATATACACTGTTAATCCAAAACACAATAAAAAATTGTCTGTAAACTAAAGTTTAAATTCCATTTCAGAAAACCTATTGCACTAAACACCTCCATCAGTGCTCTGAAGCATTCACAATATGTGAGCTGGACCCTCTTATAGAGACGTACATGGAATCTGAACCGTTAACATATCATATGATCATTAAGAGTAGGCTAATTGATGATTACAAAGTTTAAAAGGCTCTTCTGCCATCTTTGAAACCACTTTTGAAGCATTTTAATAGAAAGTTAGGTTATTACCAAGTAAATTTATTTTTAGCCCATATACTTTCTAGCATTTTGAGACACGTTTTTCAAAAACTAGTTTCCTTCAGTGGTTTTCCCCAAAGAAATTCAAATTAAGCAAAGTGTGATTTACTTTTAAGTGAAAGCTTAAGAAACGAACACTGTAAGCTCCTTCATCAGGTTTGGTGCTCCATTCACCAGCAGCTGCCTGTCAAACCCCGTGAAAACCCTGTCCCTGTGATTCTGCCATGCAGAACAATGGATTAAGGCACCATGCATCTTAACAGTGCCTGCCACTCACAAAGAAACGTTAAAGCTCTGTTCACAGATGCAGGGATCTACTATGTGACTAAATATTAAACCTCTTTTCTTTCCATCAGAACTTTAAAAGCAAGCCTTTCATAAAGTTTTACAAAATGAATTATACTATGAATAACCTGTATGCTTCTTTCCACCAATAAAAATTACTTCATTATAAAACATCACAACTATTTCTTAAATATGAAGTTCATATAATAATGCAGATGATCTATCTCAATGATTCAAAGAGACTCTAGCCGGTGAATCCAAAGTTGGAGGGGAGAAAAACACAGAGAAAATCTTAGCTCAGAATAACCTTCAGAAGCTGTAGGTCTGCATTCAAAAGAAAAAAGTCACACAGAAAGCATTTATGTATGTTAATTATACCCATCAAGAAACCCAAAAGTTCTTCAAACTAATATTTATGCTCAACAATTAAAAAAATCTAACTTCCAAATGCTTGTCGAACCTCTTTATCTCTACAGTTTCAACCATAAGAAAGTATGAAATCATTGAGGAAAGTGATTTCACTAAGAAGTGAGATTTAATTTTCTGGGGAGAGGTTCAGCAAATTTTCTGGCTGGGATTTTTATTATTGTTTCCCTGAAAATGGTTACCTTAAATACTATCAAAAATCCGTTCATTCCACCCTCACCCCCAACTCTGGCTTCTCTTTGGCCAGAAATAACAAATATGTCTCACAATTCTCCCTTGGGAAAATCAGAAAAGTGAGTGCTGAGGGTGAAGAAGAAAATGAAAGTGAACACGTTGCGGGAGTGTTTTTGTAGTGTTGGTTAAGATAACAAAGGATGAGGCCAAGTGCACCCAGGCCTTTGAGCTGCTCCTGAAAGGAGAGAGACTCTGGCTGACAGCCGCAGACGTCAGCCACGCCAACTGAGCAAACTGGAAGAACGTTCCTATACCTCAGAAGTTTCACTGTTAAGTTAATCTTCATTTAAGTCTTCAGGTAATTCTTCCCACTACCAGTACATTGAAGTATTTTTAAATTTTGCGTCGCCAAATTCCTGCCTAATGACAGAACACGTTTCTGATTGGTAGGTGGCTGCTTTTCCTCCATCTCCTCTGCTCTGTATTTTTCATCTCCTTTGCAGGCCCCTACAAACCCATGCTTTTTTCTTAAATGTAAATGTTCTTTCAGGTTTTCCTTTAGAATCTTTGTTTAGCCTCCAGCTGAATGAATTTATCTTTTCTCATCCTTACCTGTTAGTACTTTTGTTATAATGATGATGTCCCAAACCTTATTCAAGTCCAGATTTCTCTTGAGAGCTACAGACTACAGGCACCTCAAATTTAACCTGTCCAATCATTTATTACTTTCTCTCTTTCCAAATCTTCTCTATGAGGTTAAAGGCACTGAACCACCCTTGATGATCAGAGGCCTAACAGCAGGGTGTCATTCTTGATTTTCCCCTATTACTCAAACTAGACTGGGACTAGTTTGCAATCAAGCACGTCCAACCACTCAACTAGTCTTGTCAATCCTACCTTAAATATACCCTCTTCCTCTCCTCGTTTTACTGAGTCCAATAGCTTCTGAACTTTCTCGAATTTGCTCTCCAGATTCTGCAGCTGGAGAGATCTCTCTGAAACACCAGCGTGAACACATCTCTTCTGGCTTCTCTCTCCAGCCTCCTTTCTCCTGCACCATCACAGTGGATCCACCTAAGCCATTCCTGAAGCCATTCTGGATGTCTCTGGATTCCTTTTCCTACTCCCTATCAACTCTGCAGTTTTGCATATCTAAACCAAGATAAAACAGGCCACCCTTTACATTTCATTTTGTATTTCACTTCCTGCAGAAGCGTTTTCTTGGACCCACAGGTTGTGTTGGTTGTCCCTGTTCTTGGAGGTATCATGTTCTTCCCTCATTTTGTCACAGTCCACTGGACTTGTTTATTTAACTTTCTCCTCTACAGGGTAAGGACCTCTTTGAGAAATCTGGACAGAACAACGGTAGACAGAGAAAAAAACACTCATGTCTGATTACCATTAAGAAGAGAGACAGGAAGCTATAATGTCTAAAAATGCAATTTAAACTACTATTTTTCAATAGGTGTATCAGAAACCAATTCCCACTGACAGAGTGTGAAAAATCTGGGTTCAGAACACAGAAGGACAAGACACTTACCCCCTCGTTTCTTCTTCATGACCCCTCCCCTTCTGGATTTTAATCCACTGTTCCAACTGTTGCATTGAGTTTGTCCTCTGGATGACGCGATCAGCCTCTGTGTGTAAGGGCCCTGTATTTGGGTGATTTCCACCTCTAAGATCTGCCAGGCTAACATTGACTGTTTTGTTCTCCGAACTATTCACATTGACTGGCCTATAGTGTCCAGTCTGAGCTGGGCATGTTGACCCGATCTCATATTCAGATGGCAGAGAATTCAACTTTACGCTATTAATTTTTGTTAAAGGTCTATCTTGACCATCCTTCTGAAATCCGTATTTTTCAGCTTCTAATGCCTTTTTTTCTTCATTTTTGCTTATTTCCTTGTTTTTCTGGTTATTTTGGACCTCTGGTTTAATTAGCACTCTATGGTTGGGAAAGTTATTGATTTCTTTAGCTGGTGCATTTTCAGATGTAATCTTGTCCACTCTGAAATCAGAGAAGAAAACTGTAGTAAATCAGATGAAATAATGCACATGTTATTTCTTGGATTCAATCTAGGAAAAATGTAAAATTACCTTTGACTTTACGGAAAAAACTGAAAGGGTCATAGAGGACAAGCCTGTATAAATTCCTAATATTGTGATACAAAAATTCAAGCACAACATCAGAATGTATAAACAGAAAGGAGGTGGGGGGAAGAAAACATAAAATATACGGTGTATAAAGCACTGAAGGATAAAAAGTGATGAGTGTCCCCATTAGAAATCTGGAAATAAAGCAAATTAGGATTGGCCCTTGACAGTAAAACCACAAAATCCACACTTAACGGACCACAGCAGCTAGTCATTTGAAATAAACAACGTGGCTTCCAGCCAGGAAGGTTTAACTCCTCTTCAGACAAACATGAGTCTGGTTTGTGGAACTGGCCGCACCAAGAAAGTGTAGTCTGATGCTGTCGGAGATCTGAACCATATGACTAACCAGCATGTTTGTATTCAGGAGGACCTGACTTTTGGTTAAGGGCTCTTACAGACCAGACTGCGCATGTTCAGCCTGCAGCTCTACCTCTCACTGGCTTTGTCTCTGGACAAGGTGTGGAAGTTTACTGTGCCTCAATCTCCTCTTTGGTAACTGGGGAGAATGGCAGTACCAGGGTTATAGGATTGTGTGAGGTCCAGATGAGTATATCAGTGGCTGCCACAGACTTCATTGCTATTATCATTCTATCTCATCAAGCAATTCTGGATTAGAATCTGGCGTTCTATGTCCACCTCTCCACTGGAAGAATGCGCTGCTAAACAGTACGTGACCGGGCCACCAGCTTTACTGCTCACCATTCCAGCTGTTCTATCTAGGTCTTTTTGGTGAGAATCAGCGTCTCTGAGACCAATCACTTCCAGACTCTGACAAGACCAAGCTGAGTGTCTGAACCTGCATGAAACTGCCAAGACCATGCCATGCTGGGAGGCCTTTCAGGAACGGGCCAACCGTCCACATTTCAATATTCAGCAGTGCTCCTATCGGATCCTCATGTGGTACTGCTGCCAGTGTTAGTGACGAGCAGGAAACACACAACCCACACACACAGCTGGAGACAGAGTTGAGAATATGAGGAGTGAGGAAAACAATGAAAAGAAAGGTGACTACTTTTCGTAAATATGTGTATCATCCATACACTTAGGTTGGCTATAACTTACAGCTTCTAGATTGGAAGCAATATTAGACACTGGGAAAGTTAACTAAGATATGCTCTGGAGCTTCTTTCTCTTAAAACATAGAAGTCAGAGAAGATTTACACTAAAAGCACATTTATCTTAACTAAATTCTAGGGGTGAAGGAGTGGGTTTAACACTGAACATCAAATATCTGAAAAAAATTTTCATCTGAAAAAAAGTTTTAAACTTAGTTACCTCTAGTTAATCTAAAGCTATTATTTTAAATTAGAACAACACTGCCTTTTTTATCTTCATTTTTCCAAAGACTTATCATTTAAGAAATGTAATAAAAAAAGACATATATACTGATTTTTCAAATGGGAACAATTAATTTAAAAGAAATGAACTATCTAGTTAAAAGCTAGATGTTTTATCTCTTAGGTGATATACTCTGATAAATACTTGTAAGTATTCTAGCCATACAGGAAAGAGAGCCCATTACCTTCAAACCAAGGAAACAAAATCTCCCTACACTTATGAAATATTACAATTAGGTTCCTTCAGTTTGAAATATTGAGTAAGATCAACAAGGTGGGATAAAAATGCCAACAGTGAGAAGTAGAAGAAAAGACATAATTCCTACAGGATAATGGTGACATCAGGCTGGGCACATGGGTGCTCTTCAGTAATTTCTGGCTGAGTAAATTATATCAACACAACCTGCTAAAAATTGTTATGGGCACATAATCAACTAACAGGTTGTCAGAAGTCCAACCAAAAGACTATTATTTTTATCACCCTAAATTATGAATAATTATCAGTTTTTAGAGTGGAAAATACAAGAAAAAAAGTGGAAGTTAAAATTCTGAGATAAGGACAACATACAATATGAGATTATCTGGAAATCAAATATTTAAATTATGATACTGATTTCTTTATTCTAAATAATTCCTTGAAAATTTTACTCTAAGATTAAAATTATCTTTTGATTTTTAATTAATTATTTTCACCTACACATTTTCCCTAGCTATCAGTGCTAATCATTTCACCTTTATGTCCATTTGGATAATTTTTTTTTTTTTTAAAGGAAACACCCATACATGGGGCTTGAACTCATGACCCTGAGATCAAGACTCCCATGCACCATCAACGGAGCCAGCCAGGAAACCCCTATTTGGGTAATTTTGACACATGAAATTCCAAGAGCAAATTTTCCTTTTATCAGCTTTCAACTTAGAATATGTAAATGATCGAGTTTTTTTGTTTTTGTTTTTTAAATAGGTGTCCTAGTGTTTAATCTGGGTCTTTCTTTCTTTTCTCTCCTTACTTTTTCCTAGCTCTAATGACTAGTAATTGGTTAAGTTGATTTGGACTTGATATTTAAAAAAAATAAACACAAATATATTTATGTAGTATCGACTTCATTCAGTCTTTTACTCAGCGAGTCAAAAGACTTCATTAGTACGTACACTAACCCTCCTCTCCACCCAAACTAAAGATTTATATTATAACAGTCCCCTAATTCCCTAAGAGAGAAAAAAGACCAAACTTGCAAGTAAGCATCGTCCTTGTATATGCTCAACTGCTGCTGGCTGGAAAAGAACTTACTTGTGTCACCGATCTTTCTTCAAATTACAGGAATACAATTTTTTTTAAAGCACATTATTCAGCTGCTACTTAAGTAGTTTTATAAACAGATTTCCTCTCACTGGTTCTTAATATAGTTGATTATTAAAATGATTCAGATGTTCAAGCAGAGAAAAAGAAATCACAGATCAATTTTAATAGTACATATTTATATTATCAAGGAATCTGAGTACTCAAATTTCAAAAGAAAGAAGGTAGAATGCATCAAGAAATAGACATATTTAGAAATGATCTAAACTAATGAGTTGTTTTCTGGAGACATTTTTCATAAAACCATCAAAATTAACCAGGAAATGCTGAAGAAATGAAACTCATTAACATTTTTTATTTCTATTTATTACACTCCCAAAACACACACCATAATAAAGTTAGACAGCACAATAAAATTTACTTCATGAATATAAATTCTCTTTTAGGATTTAGGCCTTAAAACACTGTCTTGTGTAGGTTTAAGATAACAATTAAAAATGTACTTACCGGAAATTAAAGGTAATTCTGTAAGAAGAAAGAATATTCGGTTTGAATGTTAGGATTCTGGATTCACCTCAGTACACTGATAGGTGAAAATGAATAAAGAGGAAATGTGGAATAAAAATGCAGGTGGTATCTCAAATTAACTAAAGGTATATTAATTTCATATAGAACATGAATTAATCCTTGCTTTCTGAGGAAGAAATGATTTCATATCATGACTAATAAAATGATATGTACTATGATAACGATATACACTTGTAGGGCATGGAATAAAATGTAAGTGGCAATCACCATCATTTTCCTTCCAAGCCTTTACCTTTTCACAGGTTCTGTCTGTACTAGGGCAGCATCTAACATGGCTTTCATCCACAATTCCATTTCCTTTCCTGTATCAGTGCAGAAATAATAGGTCCGCATGTTTGGATGGGCTGCCTGATTGAAAATGACAGGATCATTGTAAATAGATACACGGGATCTGTAAAAGAAAAAGAAATTAAGTGGTTCCCTACAGAGATCATCAATATCGACTTTCAAAGAAAGCAGATTTGGCTTACGGAGTTACAGAAATGAGTGACTTAAAATGGAATTCAGTCTTGAAAAAAATATAAATATTAAAATGTCCTCCCAACACTGCCATTTTCCTTTTGAGAATTAAAATGAGGAAAAAAGCTATATGGGAAGGAAAGGAGGTAAGAAATGAAGTTCCTTGTCATGCCTCCTTGCCATGCCTGTTCCACGTATACATTCCTAGCAATTTCCATTTACTACAATTCACACCTCTCTATTCAAGAATGTTCCATAAAAATAGAACTAGCAAACAATCCAGCAAATCCCCTTCTTATTCAAAGAAGAAAACATCAATTCAAAGAGAAATATGCATGGGTGGCTTAGTCGGTTAAGCAACAAAGTCCTGGTTTCCGCTTGGGTGGTGATCTCAGGGTTGTGGGATGGAGCCTGCATTGAGTGCCGTGCTGGGTGTAGAGCCTGCTTGGGATTCTCTCTCACCATTCCCCTCTGCCCCTCCCCCTGCTTGTGTGTACCCACTCTCTCTCTAATAGATAAATAAAATCTTTAAAGACAAAACAAAAAACAAAGAGATTTTTTTAGCCAACAATAGCCAAGATATGGAAGCAACTTAAGTGTCCACCGATAGATGAATGGATAAAGCAGACGTGGCAGACACACAGACACATACGCTGGAATATTAGTTAGCCATAAAAAAGAAATGAAATCTTGCAACAACATGAATAGTCCTGGAGGGTATTATGCCAAGTGTTACAAGTCTGACAGAGAAAGACAAATATTGTCTGATTGTACTTATATGTGGAGCCAAAAAAACAAAACAAATGAACAAATAAAACAAAACAGAAAGATACAGGGAACAAACCTTTGGTTACAAGATACAAAAGGGATTGGAGGGTAGGCGAAAAAGGTGAAGAGGATTAAGAGGTACAAACTTCTAGTTATAACTAAGTCATAGGGATATAGTATACAGCATAGGGAATACAGGCAATAATATTGTAGTAACTCCATATAGTGACAGATGGTAACTAGATTTATTGTTGGGATCACTTCATAATATATAAAGATATCAAATCATTATGATGTACACCTGAAACTAACTGTATGTCAATTCTACTTCAATAAAAAAAGAATGTTCCAGAGCAACCAGCAACAAAATTAATGGACATGTCCACGTCATAGCATTTTCTCCTTGTGTTAGCAATTTATTTAGTCTCCAAAAGGTGCTGCTGGTAAAGCATTTTGTTTAACCCTCATAGACATCTACATGCAAACACAAAAGATTTATAAATGATCCAATATGCTATTCCCTTTAGCTTTTCATCTCAAGTGTCAGAGTTAAAATGTAAATATTTTGGCTTTGAGGAATGTCTTATGTAAGTGGTAAGTGGGTTTTTATCTTTATAGTGGTTCAATTCTGCCTCTGCTCCGGAGAAACGGGAAGAAAAACGAAATAAAGGCATCGATGAGGGACTGCTATCCAATGCGTGAGAACTGAGAGCTCAGCTTAGCATGTGGGCTGACCGGGCAAAGAAGGACGGCAGTAGTAGCTGTATCAAAGTAGAAAAAAAGGCCAAGGCAGAGAATTCTGTGGAGGAAACACTCTTAATTTCCATGTAAAAATGCCTGTGACAGTTTCCCATCACACACTGAAAGACAAGGAAAAACAAACAAAGGCTATTTGAGCATACAATGAGGTAAAGGAGAGTATGAAGTACAGTTAGTCGGCTAACTATAAAAACTGGAGAGGAGTAAACCTGGAGCCACACACTTTACTCCAAAATCTTGACTATCTGCTTTATTTACAATGTCAAATTAGCTTTTTCAAAAATTTTTTTCAGAAAGAATCAAGACAGAAATAAATTCAATGAACACAGTGACCCAAATAACTACATAACCAACAAATCTCACTTGACCGTATTAGAGATATAAAATTATCCATGGGAACAACTTAAAAGAACCAGCTCAAACGCTACATGCTATTAAAATGATTAAAGCCACGGCGAAGTGTCCCTGGACTGCCTGAATCGGGTTTTGGAGAAATGAATGAAAGACCATTGTCTACATCTGTGATGTACGGAAGGAACACAGGGCTAGGGCTAAGAAGATCGAGGTACAGCCACGACTCCTGTGCTAACAAACTACACCCAGGTTTGCCAGCTGCCAAATGGAAATAGTTATTTGATGATTTTCGAGTCTGTTATCTAGCTTTTAAGTTTCACAATCGTCCACGAAGTTTCTACTCACCATTGTGATAAGCAGCAGCCTCAATGTCAAAAGTGGCTCATAAGTTTGGAGGAAACACCATTGCAAAAGAGAGAATTTGAGAGAGAAATTACTATCCTTGTTACAGATAAAATAAAATTAATATCAAACCAAATAACTCCAGAGAAAATATACTTAACATGCCATGGTCACTGTTACTGTGACTTCCACATTCTAATACTTAAGAGTCTAAGAACCCAGCAAAATTTCCTACAAAGAGTAAATTCAATAAACTTTTGCCAAATTGATGAGCAAACAAAAACAATTAAATTCATGATCAAATAACAGTATCATACAGTCTTACATGTAAAGGTAACTTTTATCAAGTTATTATTTTAAGTTATCAGTATTAATTTTTGTTAGAGCATCTTAAAATACTTAATTCTGCTTCTCTGGTTCACACTGTTAATAAAATTTATTCAAATTCCATGCCATTCCCTTCTTATCCACAGTATCTGCTCAGACATCACCTTCTCATTGAGGCTATCCATCACCCCCCCCCCCCACTATAGCTTTCCCGTTTTTTTCTCCATAGCTAGTACGCAACATGTTAATTAACAAAAGTTGTAAACCAGCTGCAGTCCTGAGTATTCCTTAACAGAGTGGATGGACATTAAAAATGGAATCAATTTTGTAGTGGTGTAAACATTTTCACTGTTAAATTATAGCATGTGTTACCTTTACTTTCCCCCTTTCCCTTCAAATGAAATTTTTACATCAAACCCTTCAGAGTTCTAATTTACAACTGACTTAAAAAATAGGTCACCTCTAAAATTTATTTCAGCCACAGTCATAAAGCAAAGAATGCAGTATGGCTTTTCAAAACAAAAATAACCAAATTATCATTAAAGTGGCCTTTTACTTGAGGTATTACACAAACCAGCATATCAGAAGCGGACAGGTTTTGTTAGTCAGAGGAGAGGGACTCAGCTGTGCTTGGATTTAGAAAGTTTTCACATTTCAATACCAATATTATCTCAAAAGTACCTGATGTTCATTATGTACTTAGACCCAAGAACATTTTTGCAAATATTCTCTAAGATCATAAATGTACATATGTTAAAAACCACAGTTGTTGTCTCTTACAGTACTCTTCCCCCAAACTTAACTATGAAAAAATTCAAACATACAGTAACCTTTAAAGAATAGTAAAGAATAGGCATCACCAGGACACCCACAGCTATATTTATCAATTATTAGCATTTTCACATATTTGCTTTATCTAGAAGCATTTTGAAGTACAGACATAAAGACACCTTGCCCTTAGATATTTGAGAACATGCTTCCTAATTAAAAGGGACATTCTCCTACTCAACCTTAAGACTATTAACTAATATATTCTAAATATAAAAATGACCATCACTAAAATATCTTTTTGGAATAATCTATGGGTCAATAACCATTTTTTAAATCAGTGCAAGATTCAAATACAGAATTAAAAAAGTATGACTATTTCCTTACCTTAAAAGCATATTTGCGATTAATGTGATCCTCAGAGGTAAGCATAGCAATCTGAAAACTAGGTAATAGTATGCTTCCCAAGATACCCTCTTCTTTCTCATCTAAGAGGTAATTGAACATCTGATTAGAATTTTAAATGTTCTCACGAAGCAGAATAAATTTTCTCAAAATTTATTTTGACCAAATCAAAAGGTTCTTATATATATATATATATATATATATATATATATGAAATGAACTGTACTCTTGTCTCATTCAGATAGTTCTTTACAAGGTTTTAAAGGAAATATTAAACAGCACAAGGATGTATACTTTTCACTTTCAATGAGCTTCCCCATCCTAAGCAAATCAGAAATGGTTCTCACACATCAGAGAAATGTCAATTAGACATAACAGCATACATTTGTTTGGCATATATATACCATATTCTACAAACCCCTTGATATGTGATTCATTGAAAATATATTAGCATGTAAGTAACAACACAGAAGCCTTACAAAATCAAGCCATCCACATGTCTGGTAGGATTTAAATGCCCAACCATTTCAAGCCAAGACAAATGCACAGCTCACTTGCTCATGCCCTCCAGTCTGCCTCCAATGTCTCATTATAAAGCCTTCCTTGACCACACTATTTTTAACTGCTTCTCATCCTAACCCTCCCAGAGCCCTCTCTTCTCTTTCTGGAACTTTACTGTACCCCCCCCCCAAATACCTTAGACACACTATATGCTTTATTATTTATCAACTTTCTCTCCCCAGAATGTCAACTCCATGAAGACATTTAGAATGACAGATGCTAAAAAACATCTGAATAAATATACATCTTAAACTATGCTGTAAAAATTATATGATTTTTAAAACATATAACTGTGGTTAGCTTTTACCAGTCATTCTGATACACAACAAAGTTACGGGAATAAATTACAGGCCTACAAGGCAAGCACATAAAACACACCCAGGAAAATGACAAAACATTAATCTTGGCACAGTATAGATTCACATTATTAACTTGCTGCTTGGGGGCAGAGATGTTTATGAAATTCAAAATATATAGTTCATTGTTAGAAACCCATAAGACAAGTTAATAAAGCTGTGCATTAAGTTGATGAACTCAGCAATGAGAAAACCCGTAAATGAGAAATAATTCTTTTTATTATGCTTGCCATGTTTTTTTATTATCATAAACTCAACAAGGAATTTTATTTTCCCCTCATTTCTAAAATATATGGTGAAACTTCCAAATGAAAGAAAGTTGCTTTCAACAGAGGTTATTTCTGTAGCTTTTCTCATAATGCAACAAAATTCTGCTCTTACTATACTGTGTTCATTCAGGTATAGTTCATTAATAAATGAAAGAATGAACAAGTGCAGATTTAGTCTAAAAGGTTAAAAAAAGAGGTAAAAAGCAGTCATCAATTATAGAGAATATGACAATTTAAAAGAGTGAGTCACATTCTAACTCTAAATCCAATTTTGTTTATATAAAGCATATAATCAGAAACACCTCATGAAGTCATCTTTATTAAAAAATAATTTTTATCAAATAATACATTCTCTTATGTTGCATTATTGGAAACGGTGATTTTTCCTAAAGTTATTTCAGAATATGCACAGGCACTATGGCAATGGTGATTTCACTGGATCATCATGAATGGTTTCCCAGACGGACACTAAGCAGCTATGAGATCTTGGCAAGTTATCGCTGCTGGGTATCTCAGTTTCATCAACTATAAAACTGAGGAAAACAGGACTTAACTGCAAAGGACTGTTGTGAGGGTTAAATGAGCTAACAGACATGAAGAACTCAATAATGCACTCAGCCCATTTGAAGAGTTCAATAAATACTGCCCTTATTATATAAAACTAAGGGCACTGCATATATAAAAATCTTCATCTTTTGTCAAATGACTATCTTAAGAGTTCTTCACTAGATTCTTCAAATGTTCCTAATCATGACATTCTTCTGTTCGGTTCTGTCAAGCCTGACCTAGTAACTGTCTTTCACCCAAAGGGCTTCATACATTGACAAGCAACGAGTGGGTACTGATTATCTGTAGAATGAACAAACTCTCCAGGGAGGTGAGCTGGGCCTTTTGTTAGACTGGATGGCAGCCCAACTCCCTCTGTCCCAACCTAGTTCCTTCCCTGCCACAGGTTAATGGTCCCATGAGCAGTCCCCAGTAAGCCTCTTGCACTCTAATCTCCAACACAGAGCTCATGTCCTGGGGAACATAACCTGGGACAAGAACCATAAGAATCTCAACACTGACTGGATTCAAGTAACATTTTAGACTCCCCACTTCTGCTTCAGCTTTAAAGATGTTTGGGTAAAAGACAAAAACCACATATATAATTATACCTGGGTATATAACTTACAGACTAGAATATTATTACTAATTATCATTACCTAGAATACTTCAATACTTTGTTAACCGGTCTCCTGGCTTGTAGTTCAAGTGCTAGGGTGATTTTTCTAAAATGTGCATTTGATCCCATTATTATTCTTGCATTTAAGACAGAGTTAAAACTCATTAGGATGGTAAACAAATGCCTTTTGTGCCTCGATCTACTTTTTAGCCTTTACTCCTGCTATGTCTGCAGGCATAACCTTCATTCCAGCAACATAAGCCCCATGTGTAATTTTACAAATATGCCATGCTCATTCATGCTTTGAACATGCTAAGCCCACTGTCTAGATCATCCTTCTTTCCTAATTCTTTCCTTGTACACCGGGTCAACACTCATAGTCAACATAACTGAATACTATGACGTTCTTTCTTAGATTCCTTTAGCTAATCTGTGAGTTCCACGAAGAGTGGAGTTTATATTGTTCATTTCTGTAACCTACTACCTAATAATGTATCTGGTGCATCAAAAGTGCTCACTGCTGGCTACCACCTTAGTCTAAGCCATTATCATTTTTACCTAATAATTCCTAACTAGTCTCTGTTTCCTTCCTTCCTCCTTATAATCCATTTTCTAAGAGCAGCTTGAATGAGCCTTCTACAGTGTAAATCAAAGCATATCACTTGTATGCTGAAAAACATCCAATTATTTGCCTACGGTATTTAGTAGAATCAAAACTGTAGTAGAGTGTGACTTGGTGCAATCTTCCTTCCTCCCCCCTGCCTCCCTATTGCTAGCCCTCCAGCTGGGTACAACGGATTCCTTCTGCTCCTTCAATGCTCCACTTTCCTAACCTCAGAGCCTCTGCACTATTGCTCCACCTGCCTGAATACTATACTCACGCTGGCTCTTCTTCATCATTTATACCTTGTTATCTAAAACATCGGCTCAGAGAACTGATCCAAAGAAATCTTTCCTCCATGCATCCTTCATACAATGACCTTATTTTCCTAAAAGCACTTATCATTGTATTGTTTATTTATTTGAATTTATTTATGTCTCCCTGATTCCTCTAGAATGTAAGCTTCATGAGAGCTTTCTTTCACTGTTTTGACAGCACCTGGAATGAAGCAGGTCCTGCTCAATAAATATTTGTTGAATGAATTAAGTCTCATAATAAGTTTTGTCAGTAGACAGACTATAAAACAGAACAATCTAAGTGTTCTGTCATAATATGCCTGCTACTTTGCAAAGAACAGTGGGAACTCGAGCTTCCATCTGGTATTGGCTGCTAACCTATTGTAAAAAAGAGCAAATCACTTATTTTGTCTTACTTTCCGTATCTGTGAAATGCGGAGTGGTTTGTCAAAAAATTCTGACAGTGCACTGTATATGTCAGTATACGAGACACTTGGAAAGATACAGAAGAAACGAATGGGGCTGCTGTATTCAGCACGTTAAGAGAAGAGATCTGTATAAGGAAAAAATCCTGTGGTTAAGATAAGTGCCTAGGTATAAATCCTGGCTCTGACACTTGCCAGTTGTGAGACTTCAGGCAAGCAATATGACCTCACTGTCCTTTAGGGTCCTCTTGTGTGAAGGGGCAAAAAGTAAGATTTCCCACCTTGTTGAATGGCTATAAGGAAGAGATGAAATAGATCATCTACGTTATGTGCTTAGTATATAGTAAATGCTCAAAAAAATGCGACATATTATGATCATCTCACTAAAATCGGATAGTTTTTATTTCAAAATCTGACAATTACTGTTGATAAAATAGTGAAAGTGTATAATATCATCTACTCATTTCCAACCATCTAAAGTGCAGAAGTGAGTTAAATGGTATTTCTTTCTTTTTTATATTTTCTTCTTTTTTACATTGCTCCTGGCTGGCAAACCATACTAAAATTAATAAATATATTGAGTGTAAAATGCATATGGTTAATAATAATATGGAATCTCATATTCAACATGGCTTCTGAACTCAGCATTTGTATTTTTAAATTAGATTAAAAGTTCTTCTATTTTAATAATAGTAGTAAGCAGTACCTTTCCATGAGCAATGATAGCAAGTTTTAAGGAATTCAGTGTTCTTTTTGTGGTAAATTAACATTAAGGAATTTTATATCAGAATAATAATAAATATTTTCTTGTCCTCATTTAAAGCTCTAAATAGACTATAAATAAACTGGAAAAGAGAGAAGTACAAGCTATAAGCTTAGAAATAATGCCTTAAGTTATATATAACTCCTGACCTTCTGAAAGAGTGGGAAAACCTTTAAGATAAATTGTAGAGTATGGTTGGCACTTAAACTAAAGACAATACCACAATTGCTGCCTGACCAACATCTCTATGACAAAATGAAATTTTATAGGTTTGGTTAATTCTGACTCAGCAGTGCTTCTCAACCACAGTTTGCCGTGGGGGAAAAACAGATGAATACAATTCTAGTAATTTCAAATTTGAAGGTTAACGCATTATATTGCTCTGATAGATGACCACAGAATTTCATCACACTTTTTTTTTGTATAATCACAAATTATTAATCAGTTCTAAAATCCTGTTAAAACTTGTGAAATACATATCTAGAGAAGTTATAAATTATTAAACATGCTTTGACAATCTAATTCTTTAGTGACTGCTTCCAACCGGACTTTATAAAGTAGGAAAGAGCTACTGTCCAGATTCATGATTTTATACTACAGCCAAAGCAGCTTTCTGTGGAGAGCACAGCCTATGCAGACTTCTCTTTGTTAGGTACCAACCGTGTAGTATCTAACAGATCCATATACCACAGAGCAGAGACTTCTCTGGACTTTGCTTTAAAATTGTATTAATCAATAACTTACTAACAAGAAAACATATTAAAAAATGGAGTGTATGATATCCATATGGGAGAAATGAAGACTATCAACCCATACCTAGAGAGTACCTTTATTTCTTTTACACCAACATTACAGCCTGGTATATATCCCTTACACAGCTGTCTCCATGTTTCAGGGAGGTTGTCATTGTTTTAAAAAGGAGGGGGGGAAGCAGGGAGGGTGGAGATCATAATAAGTACATTTCTTTGTACTTAAAAAAAGAAAATTGCCGATACATCGGAGTAACCTCTGATACTCTCAAGACATTTGCAGGGGAGTACTGTGTGTTCAATAAATCAATAGCTGGATCTAACGAAGCTGACACATAGAAATAATCTCATCAAACTAATGACTTTTATCTATTAGGCACTGAATTCAAGGATAACATTACAGAGTGAAGATTCATATGCTATTTACATAAAACAAGTAAGATTAACACAATCAAACTACAGATATGGACCAAAACTCAAGACTAATCTGCTTGAAGCACTATACTGTCTTCAGTCATACCTCAATTACTCAGTATTATGCAGGGATGAAGAAAAGGTTTTTTTGATACTGTTTGTTGATAATAAAACAGCCAGAGAATTATAATGTTTTTTTCTTTAAAAAAGTATCCACTATTTAACATATTCTGTTGCAATTATGCCATAACACACTAAGACAGTTTATGGTAAACTCACCTCTGTAATAAAAGAGGCAAAGGTCAGAAAGCACAAACCAGCGTTTCTTCCACAGCTTCATGCCAGTACTGTCCTAAATCAAATCAGCATATTACAGGGTTTTTTCTCATTACAGAAAATTCAGATTCATTTCTGATGCATTTATTTAAAATAACCTTTTAAGACAAGATGTATTCGATATAGGCTAGACAGAAACCTAACTAAAAAGCCAAAATACGGAGGCAGTTTTCTAGAGACTTGTATCACGTGAACATGAAGATATTCCCAAGTATACAGGTCTCTGAAAAGGAATATTCTCACGTGAAAAACACTTTTGAAGCAATCTGATTTGGCTTCATATTTGTAAGCAATTTGAAATTCACTTTTCTGAACACACATGTCTGCTAACATGAGCATAATGTAACTATGTGGCATTGTGTGTATTCTGGTAAACCATGTTTAATAAATATGTTAATCTTCAACAACATGAGAAATATGTGATTTGAAATTATCCCAAAGGTAACGTGATTTAAAATGACTGTGAATAAAGGAAACTTAGCATACAAATACATTTCACAAACATTTTTTTCTTCTTGCATATACAGTTTGGGTTTTGCTCATCTTGCAAAAAAGAGTGCCTCTTTGGCAGCTTCTTCTAAGTAATTCAGTTAATAAAAGTACCAAGCTCAAACAAAATTAAAATTTTAATAAAAATTACCTTCCCCCATGCAATAAAGCAAAATTGCAAGAGAAAATGAAACATACACACATACACAAAGGCAAAAAAAAAAAAGGCCAGTTTGGATGTGCGTTAATATTTATTTATTTCTAGTTGTAACCACCTAAAAATGACTTCAGAATTTAAATTATATAGGTAAAAATCTCAAAACAAAAGATTTGTCCTTAAAATTGACAGTTACACCAAAGAACCAAAAAAAAAAAATCTTTTTTAATGGTATTTTCAGTTTCCTAATAATATTCTTTAATACAAATAATTAAAAAGTTTAGACTTTTAAGTGACTCTGAAAGCAAACTCTCTGTAAGTCACACACCTATTATAAAATAAACACTCATGGTAGAGAAGCTGGTTGGTGACACTTTTCTAATACAAATTAATCAAGGGATCAAGAAATGATAACAAAAATCATTTGAAAGAAGTTCCATGTCCTTGGGGCGCCTGGGTGGCGCAGTCGTTAAGCATCTACCTTCGGCTCAGGGTGAGCCGTGATCCCAGCGTTGTGGGATTGAGCCCCACATCAGGCTTCTCTGCTGGGAGCCTGCTTCTTCCTCTCCCACTCCCCCTGCTTGTGTTCCCTCTCTCACTGGCTGTGTCTCTCTATCAAATAAATAAATAAAATCTTAAAAAAAAAAAGTTCCATATCGTCTATTAGGCTCAATATTAATGCTAAGCTATCTGAACATAATTTAGACTTACTAGAAAGACTAGTTAAAAAATTTTTTTTCAGGGGCACCTGGGTGGCTCAGTTGGTTAAGCGTCTGCCTTCGGCTCAGGTCATGATCCCAGAGTCCTGGAATTGAGCCTATATCAGGCTCCCTGCTCAGCGGGGAGTCTGCTTCTCCCTCTTCCAATGAAAAATACCTCTGTATGTTTTCTACCCCATTTAAAAATGTTTCTGCCTGGATAATGTTAGCAAATTATTGCTAACATTTTCATACAGCATTTATAATTTCAAACCTAGGAATACCTGTAACAAACACACAATTTCTGTTCTAAGTAACAATTACCTTTTCTTTCTTTACTGTTGCCCTAACAGTCTTCAGTGGTAATAAAAACAGTCTGGATGACTACTCTACAGTTCCTTCTCCATTTTATATTATTTTCCTATGTACATTCAGTTGAGAAGGTCTCCTTTGATTCCATCTTTCTTTCACATCAAATGGAAAATAAACAAAAAATACCTGTTTATAAAGCCAACCTCGTCTGACCACAGGTGCATTAGGATTCCTTTTAATTGAATTTGATCTCTTTCCAAAATTGTGAACTTTTTTTGAAGCTCGTGAAGTCTAAATAGAAAAAAGCAAAACGGACAATGTGTTATTAATGCATAGGTATTTATATTTCATCTTCATAGTTTTATCTCTTCAGATTTCTCTGAAACTTGCGGGACTTAATCTTTTTAGGTGAATTATAGCAATCCTGCCTTTGAGGACTTACTTGTTTCAAGTGTAAGAATTCGCGAAGAATTTTTCTCCCAGGATATTACAAAGAATCACAAGTTTTACAATCTGTCCTTTAAAACTGGGACATACAATTTTTTTTTTTTAAGAGAGGGAGAGAGAGCAGAGCGTGCGCATACACACACATGAGCTGGGGTGGGGTTGGGGGTGGGGTGGAGAGGCAGAGGGAGGAGAGAGAGAATCTCAAGCACACTCCACGCCCAGCGTGGAGCCCAGTCTGTGGCTCGATCCCTTGACCCTGAGATCACGACCTGAGCTGAAACCAAGAGCCTCTTTGTTAGGGCAACTGATTTTTGTCTTCAGCTCAGGTCATGATCTCAGGGTCCTGGGATCGAGCCTTGCATGGTGCTCCCTGCTCAACAGGGAGTCTGCCTGAGGATTCTCTCCCACTCTCCCTCTGCCCCCCACCGCCACCCGTACTCTCAAACAAATTTTAAAAACACAAAAAGGTACAATGTATGGCAGTATTTTGTCCTACCTGCTATATAAATTGAATAAACCTTGGGTAAAAATGAACAAATTTTTAAGAATTAATGAATGTAGAATTTTTTTGCTTGCTATCTGCATTAAAAGTGTTTCAATTATAGAAAGTGAACAGTGTCAAGTCAGGTGTCAAAAGAAATACTCAGATACAAAATATAAAACATATCACATCAAGTCAACACAAAACTGGAAGGATCTGCTTAATGTCATGTAGCACTTTTTCCTTTATGGGCACCTCTGAACTTAAATGATATGAGACAGATGGTGTTTACTGTATTCTTAAAAGTGTACATAAGGATATACAATCTTCTGAAATCTGCTATGTTTAGCATGAAGATAATTACTTCGGTAGGAATGGTAGTGGTAAGCAACAAAAACAAAGAAGCTGAATTTGAGTTCTCTATAAAAGTAAGTGATATCAAATTATTTCTAATTTTTCAACTTATCTGGAATCTAGCATATTTCCTTAGAATTTTGTTTTTTGAAGCTTCTATCAGTACATAATAGAATATTAAGACCCAATATCAACCCCATTTTCCCCAAAGCATGTTTTGTTGACAATTTTAACTTACTCTCGAACAGATAAATGCTTAAACACAGTATAAAACTTAAACGGTATACTAGGACCTGTCTACTTCTCACCCCTGGACTCTAGCACCCAAACAATCTCATGAGGCAATCAATATCAAATGTGTGTACGTGTGTATCTATTCATTTAAAATAACTGTTTTCATAGGTATGGAATATCTTTTCTTCGTCAAATGACTACATATGTTCCACAACTTTTGTTCCACTGTATCTTGGAGCTTATTACATACAGAAAATAACTATTTACCCACAGTGTTGTCAATGTACTGTGCAAGAAAACTTTTCAACCTCTGAAAATCAGGTATGTGAAAAATGGTACCGTTTTTTAATTTTAATTAGCATTTTTTATATTGAGTGAGCTTGAACATCATTTTCATATATTTAGCAGTAAAATTCTATTTTCTGGGAAGTGATTTTACATAATTTGCCCATTTAAAAAAGGTTGTAAGCCTTTTCCTTACTGACTGATAAAACCTCTTTAATTTTAAAGGTATTATTCTTTAATTGTTATATGAATTGAAGATATTATGCATGCATGATAATTATGTATGGTTCAATCTCTTGTTATTTTTATTTTGATTTGTGGGTTTTATGTCATATTTAGAAAGCCCATCTGCATTCTGAGCTTGTTTGATCTTTAAAAATCTTCCATTGTTTTTTGTAGTGTTTCTACAGTTTTGTTTTTAACATTTCAACATCTGATCCATTTGGAAAATTTTTAGTATAAAGTTTGAGGCACAGATCCAACTTTCTCTCCAGATAAATGACTTGCTAGCTGGCCCTCAACCTACCTATCATTTCTCTAGATTTTGATTAAAGTATATTAATGAAGCACTATAATGCTCAGTTATCCTACTAGCATTTTATGTTATACAAGAATTAGAAATTACTTACATTATTTGGAAATTTACATTAACTTATAAAATATTCTACAAAATTTCATTTTAAGAACATTAAAACAAAAAAATGTTGAAACAGGCATTTAAAATAGATAATCACCTATTATCCGCTCCTTCACAATAACCATAATTTAGTATTATAATTGTTCTGTATTTATTTATTTATATTTATTTTATTTATTTGGGAGAGAGAGAGAGACAGCACAAGTGGGAGGGGAAGAGGGAGAGAGAGAAAAACTCAAGCAGACTCCACACTGAGCATGCAGCCCGATGCAGGGCTTGATCCCAGGACCCTGAGATCATGACCTGAGCCGAAACCAAGAGTCAGATGCTTGACCCACTGTGCCACCCAAGTGCCCCTGTATTATTTTTTAATGAATAAAGATTATTCTTTTATTATCCTTTGATTCTCTTGCTACCCATTAATTTAGGAACTGAGAAGCAACATTAAGGCAATTATTTATTCAGATTTAGTAGCATTATTTTCCAAGAGTTTGTTAGAATTTTCATGTTAAAATTCTGAATTTAAAATATTAACATTGTGGTTTAAAGTATAAGAAGCAATAACTACAAATTTTTATAGAAACAAAATCTAGGATCATAGATTAAACAATTAACATTTTTCTTTCTAATTATAAAGAAGACCACCCACCTCTATTACCATTTGACTGTGGCACTTTTCATATAATGGATTCTAAATACATCAGAGTCAACAAGCACACTGGCATAGGGTTTCCCTTTGGTAGTAAGGTATTTTACATTTATTTTTAAAAAGTTTGTCTGCTCAGGGGCACCTGGGTGGTACAGTCGGTTAAGTGTCTGACTCTTGGTTCCAGCTCTGGTCATGATCTCATGGTCGTCCAGCTCTGTGCTTTGCACAGTCTGCCTGAGATTCTCTCCCTCTGCCCCTACCCACCCTCCCTCTCTAAAATAAATAAATAAATCTTAAAAAAAAAAAAAGTTTGTCTGCTCAATCTAGGCATATGTAACAGTCAGAAAAAGGGATTTCTATGCCATTCTATTAACCTTCATCTTTAAAACTTTAGTTGATTCAATAAGTTACCATTTTTTCACACAAACATCCATTATATTTGTAAAATTATTCAAAAACTGAACTCTACAATATTTTTCAAAAAACTCATTAAATTATTAAAACATAATCTTATTAGTTTATAGTCCACGCCATTTTAAGTCATTTACCTCAAATGTAATTAGGTTCAAGGAAGAGTAAAAATGAAATGATTATTCTATAATTCTAAGTCCATTAAGAGTAATAGTAATAGATGCTACCAATTATACCAGTTATCAAAAATTAACAGTAAGCAAAATAACTTACTCTGCCTACAGGACTCATTGGATGCGCTGCATAATCTGAAGTCATGTTATAGTTGGAAGCTTCATTTATCATGCTTATAGGTCGTTCCTTCTTCTCTTCAGATGTCATGGTTGCAACGGTCCTGAAAATATGCCAGAATGCTAAAACTTGCTGTATATGTTAACTGCTTTACAATGAAGCTTCCATGGAGACTTAACAATGCTGGTGTCCCACTTTTTAAAAATATTTGGATACTAGTCACAGGTTAATAAGCTCTAGAGTCAGAGCTTAATATTTATAACTACTTTAAATAAAATTAACATTTCTCCTAAGCACAAAAAATCATGTTTATTTTAATAAGCATTATTACAGATATTCTACTTGGTCATCTAACTGCAAAATTAAAACTTCAGTTCTAAGATTAGCTATTCTAATATTGAGAACAATAATGATACAAAGAACTACTTTTTGTGAACAGATTTATAGCATATAAAGTATTTTCACACATATTTCATTTGATGCTTAGAACAATCCTGAAAAATAATTACCACTAACTCTGATTTAAGGATGAGAAAAACTGAGCTCAAATTAGTTTAATAATGTGACCAAGTTTATAGTTTCTCTGACCTTAAATTTTGGACTCTTGGGCTTTCCGTCTGTGCTTGAACTATTGGAAAAGGTTCTGAGATCACATTCTTTATGAAAGAAAGTTTTAAGTCATGTTCCTATATACCACCCATAGTAAATAAATGGCTTTCTGTTACATGTGACTGCAAATATCCAGATAAGAAAACTTAAATCGTACTGTATTGAAAATATGGATAAGAGCAATCTTAATGCTAACGGCATTTAAAATGAAGGCATTCCATGAAATTCTTTACTTACTGCTCATTCACCACAAAAATGCAATTGTCCTGTGATGGCTGTCCTGTGACTGGATGTTTACAGGTCACTTTTCTTTCATTATGGCTAAAAGAAAAGAGAAAAAGAGAAAATGTATGTATGTATGTACTTCTATTATCACAAATGTTTTCTATTATTCTGGTAGCAAAACAGTGATTTCTTTATTGTAACATTAGTGAACAAAAGGGATGAAATTCACACTCTTCTGGTATGCAATATCAAAATAACACCCTTCCTACTATCTACCATGTATACATGTGCGTGTGAATGCTACTATAGTTTTACCATACAGTTAAATGCACCTCCTACCCCCCACGCCTGACCTCAATTCTTTCTTCTCACATTTTATAAATATTATGGTAAGTTGATTTGGCTCCATGCTCACTCCGTTTTACATTTGATAGGTGGGACACAAAGAATGAGTATCTACCTACCTCCATTATTTTGTAGCCTAATTTACGCACATTATAGAGGACTAATGCCAAATTCATATACAGAAAAAAAATGAACAGTACTACTATATGGGTACTAATAAAAAACAGTACTGCAGGAAGAACAATATTTTATGATGTTTTGTTTTATTAGAGAATCTTTATATAAATAATGTAATGGGATTGAGTTTTATGATACTTGAGGAAAGTATGTTATAGAAAATGAAATCTGAAGAAGAAAACAAAAATCTTAAATACACAAACAATAGCAAGAAAGAAAAATCTACTTGTTATCTTTGCTGAAAAAAAATTTGCTTGGAATTAAGGATGGCTATTTCTTGGAGAAATACTTAGCTTAAGTGATAAGATTAGGTCTCCTGCTGTCCTCTTGAAATGAGAGGGAAAAAAAATTCCCAAACTAATTATCTAAACCAAAAATATTAGATGCCAAAAAAATATGTAATATACACTGATAAATCAAATAACAAACATCATCATTTGTAAATTAATTTTTTTCCCATCGGGTCACATACAATAAGGCAATTTGTAAAGAAGATGTATCATTGGTGTGCCCGACCTTAGAAAATTTACTTTCATTACAGAGAAAAATTTCGAGAAGTTGTAACTGAATATTGCTTTGTTAATCTTAAAAGATTATTATACGTGCTCTGTATTTCAGGAAGTCTATAACCATAAGACAAACTTTCTGGCAAACTTTAGATATTTACATTCCTTTTCTATATCTTAACTTTCATTAATATTTTTTTTTACTGGTAACACAGTACTTGAAAGTTTATCCATGAAATAAAATGAAAACCACAAAAAAGAAAAGGTACAGATACAATTTAAAAAATACTACATATTGACTATTGTTAAAGTAGAATGATGGAATATAATGTGTTTCTATTATTCCTTTAGATAACTGGTCTAACAACTACACAGAATACTAAATTATCAGTTTTTCCCCCCCTTTGAAAAAAAATTTAAATTCAGTCAATTAACATATAACGTATTATTTGTTTCAGGGGTACAGGTCTGTGGTTGTGATTCGTCAGTCTTATATAAACCCCAGTGCTCATTACAACACATACACTCCTCAATATCTGTCACCCAGTTACCCCATCCATCCACCCCTCCTCCCCTCCAGCAACCCTCAGTTTGCTTCCTATGATTAAGAGTCTCTTATTGAGTTGTCTCTCTCTCTGGTTTCGTCTTGTTTCATTTTTTCCTCTCTTCCCCTATGATCCTCTGCCTTGTTTCTTAAATTCCACTATCAGTGAGATCAAATAACTGTCTTTCTCTGATTGACTTGCTCCGCTTAGCACAATACCCTCTAGTTCCAGCCATGTCATTGCAAATGGCAAGATTTCACTTGTTTGATGGCTGAGTAATATTCCATTGTGTATATATACCACATCTTCTTGATCCATTCATCCGTTGATGGACATCTGGGCTCTTTCCATAGTTTGGCTATTGTGGACACTGCTGCTATGATTGGGGTGCAGGTGGCCCTTCGGATCACTACATTTGTATCTTTGGGGTCAATACCCAGGAGTGCAATTGCTGGGTCATCGAGTAGCTCTATTTTTAACGTTTTGGGGAACCGCCATACTGTTTTCCAGAGTGGCTGCACCAGCTTGCATTCCCATAAATTATCAGCTTTTTGTGATGGTTTTGTTTCTATATGATAGAGGTATTAAGATTTGATGGGTTTAAATATTTATTTGGAGTGATATTTTCATTACATAAAAGTATGTGAGTGACTTTCTAACTTGATTTACAAAAGTACAGTGGTAGAAACCTAAGGTCTCATGTGGGATACCAGTTTATGTAATAAGCAATAAATTGATTAACAGAATAACTAAGAAAGTATAGCCTCTAGAGATAAGTGAAAAATACTGAAGTATCCAGATGTGATGAACACTATGAATGCACTGAGGTATGTAACTTCTGATGTTTAACAGAATAAAACACTGTGGGGCCTAAGGGGGGTAAAGTAACCTGGGATAGGGATTAGGACACCTTAATGATAAAACATGGAGTATAGCACCTTTTTTTCCTTAAAGTCTCTCCCTGAAAGCATTAAAAAGCCAGTGTTGGTTGTGTGGTAGAAAGAACAGAAATACACAAATTCTTAAAAAAATAAAAATAAAAATAAAAACACCCCAATATTGCAAAAAGAAAGCAAATAAACCCCTATATATTTATTATTTCCCTGTGCTCATCTTGCCTAGGAGTAATATAGTAGACTCTAATCCTAATATTCTGGGAGCTCTAAATTATAACAACATGGCTCCACAATGGTTATCTGGCTAAGAGACTTCTCTGACATCCTGACACTAAACAGACATGGGTACCCATTAGACAAAGACATAAAGGAATGGAGATCTTTAATAATGAATGGTAAAAAAAAAAAAGAGCACATTCTTTTCCCCGAAGTGGATGCTATTTTCAATTAAATTGATGTTTTTACTGTCCAAGTACTTTTTAGATCACAATGTCTTAAAGTAAAACTAAATAAAAATCTTAGTGTTCTCTTTTAAAAGACCAATGACTAAAATTATTATGAAGTATGAATATATTTATGTTCTTCTTTTATTTCTTCAAAGTATCCAATGTATTTTCTTTTACCTAATGTTGATATTATATTGACATGAAATTCATATAAAATCTACAAGGACCCTCTAACATGGAAGTCTTTTGCAGGCATGTTTCAGAGATATTGCAGTTTGGTTCCAGATGACTGCAATAAGGCGAACATCACAATAAAACGAGAAATGAATTTTTTGGTTTCCTGGTGCATATAAAAGTTATGTTTACACTATTAAGTGTGCAATAAAATTACGGCTAAGAAAACAATGTACATACCTTAATTTAAAACGCTTTATTGCTAAAAAATGCTAACCGTCACCTGAGGTTTTAGGGAGTCACAATCACTGATCACAGATCACCCTAACAAATGTAAAAATAATGAAAAAGTTTGAAATATTATGAGAATTCCCAAAATGTGATAGACATGAAGTGGGTAACTGCTGTAGGAAAAATACTGACACAAGATTAACTCAACGCAGGGTTGCCACAAACCTTCAATTTGTAAAAAACACACTATCTGTGAAGCACAATACAGAAGTGTAATAAAACAAGCTATGACCATAATATTTTTTAATAAAGATATAACTTTTCCCACTACATATCTATAACTGTAACATAAAATAAATAAGTCCTCTCAAATGTTTATTCGTTTGTTCTGTCTTATAAAATACTCCTAAAATCTGGCTCCTGAGAACTTCCTTCCTTCCTTCCTTCCTTCCTTCCTTCCTTCCTTCCTTCCTTCCTTCCTTCCTCCCTCCCTCCCTCCCTTCCTTCCTCTCTCTTTTTTTTTTTTTAAAGTAGGCTCCACGCCCAGCATGGAACCCAAAGTGGGGCTTGAACTCATGACTCTGAAATCAAGACCTGAGCTGAGATTGAGAGTTGGATGCTTAACTGAATGAGCCACCCAGGTGTCCCGTATTTTCTAAATCATACACAGAAACTAAAAATACAAGTTAAATGAATACTGAGTGCCAATTAGTGAAAGCACTATAAATGAAATCCAAATGAGTCTTGAAAAAAAAACTCCACAGAGCCATCTCTGTTAATATACAGAATTCTTTGAACACGACATACTAATTCTTTATTTTATATATTTATTATTATATATATTTAATATATATTTAGTATATGTTTAGTGCTATATACTTATATCACCTGGGCACTGTGGGCGGTGTCTGGCCCACTGTTTAAGTATCAATTCAGGGCCACTGCCACTGGCACAAAGGAGGACGGAATGCTCAGGTCCAGGAGAGAGGGTAGGGAAGACAATGATTCTCAGCCTTTCTTCAATTTTCCAAAGTTGGTCCCTTGCGCTGTTTACAAAGCCTCTGTTTTCATCCTACACCTGCTATCTTTTTTGTACTCCACAAGTTCTTTTTTCTTTTTTGGAAGGGGCTCAAAATTCACATCAGGAGTCCTATCAATTCTGCTGTAACACTTGTGGAAAAGTGAGTTCTCCATGTGATTCAGATGTTCGGGAATAACTTGAAGATCACATAAATTCTGCATTTGTTTATGCCTGATTTTGTCTGTGATCTTACGTTGTTTGTGTATACAGGAGTACACCAACTGTACAACTGTACAAGCGCAAACATCTGCCAGCTACTTTAGTTCATTGTTTCAGGAAACTCACTCACATGGAGTGACACAACTTTAGTTTCAGATATCCCTACTTCGAAAACTTCCCCAAATCTCACAAGCTGAAACCCTCCCAAAGTTCACTTCCACATACAAACTGCAGGTCTTTTTCAAGGCAAACGGTATCTGTAGTATTTTTGTGTTTCTTAAGCCTTTAACAGTAAAACCGCAACCGGTTTTATTAGTTTCCTATCTTTATCTTTACGTGTTAACTAATGAAGTTTTTGAATGGCCTTCTAATAAAATCATTTTCTACAAAAGTCCGCTGCTTTTCAATGCCTGATTGTGCACGGTGAGATGACTTTCAGGAGAATATGTGTTGTGTTACAGCAAAATTGATAGTGCCGCTGAACGACAGACTAACATACTTCTATGCTGCTAAAAGTGCATCTGAAGCTTTAATAGAAAAGACGCCATTAAAAAAATCCTTGCCAGAGATTTTAAACTTTTCGTGAATGAAAAGGAAAAACTGGAAAGGTATGATGTTACATAAATTTGTCTTTCTAGAGGAATCCTTAATAAAGAAGAGATAAAATTCAGGTCTTGACTTAAAAAAAACTCTTATGGTCACAGAACAAACTAATTCCCATCTTGTCTTTGACTCTGTGGCAGAGCAGAAGTCCTAACTTCAAAAAAGATATGACACCAGGTATTCATCCACTCTTACTTCCAGATTTCTGTGATGGTATTTTTTTTTTAAGATTTTATTTTTAAGTAATCTCTACACCCCATGGGGGTCTAACCCACAACCCTGAGATCAAGAGTCGCATGCTCCACCGACTGAGGCAGCCAGGCCCCCCCGCCTGTGATGTTTTAATGTTCTGAGTCCAGACCAGTAGATCTCAACTGAGAGTGATTTTATCTCCCAGGGGACATTTGGAAATGTCTGGTAATATTTCTGAATGTCACAACTGGGGCTGCTATCTAGCGGATAGAGGCCAGAATGCCACTAAATGTCTTACAATGCCCAGGAAAGCTTTCCACAGGAAAATGTCAACAGGGTGAGGTTAAGTAAGCCTAACTAGACCATCATAGCCCTCTAACAATGAACTCCGCTGAATAAGCCACATTTATTATTTCTTTGGGTTCCTGTCTTTCTCTAGAGACAACAGAGGCAGCAGGAAATAATGGCAGCTGAGAGCACAGGTTCTGTTATCAGACCACCTAGGCGTGGATCGCAGCGCCCCCACTCACTGCCAGGTATCTAAATCACCTTTCCACACTTTAGTTTCCTCAACTTAGCACCAGTAGCTGGGTCACAGGTCGTTACAAGTTTATTTTTTTCAGAACTGCTCTAGGTACCAGGGATAACAGTGAACAAAACATAAGAAAATCTTTGCACTCACACAACTTAACTTTCTAGTGGAGGCGTTTATGAGGATGAAAAGGGTGAGCAGTATAAACACGGCCTGAGACAGAGTAAGTCCTTGATAACTTGCTTATTTTAATTGGAACTATAGGACTTGCAGCATGTCATTGTCATTAAATCACTGTTCAGTCAACTGTTCAACACTAAAACAGTTTAAATTAGTACCTATCCAGTAGGCCACGTTCGTTCATGGTTTTTCGCTTTCTAAGTTTCAGTTACCCGTGGGTCAAGCGGTCACTGGTAGCCTAATGCTCTGTCACAATACCTGTGTCATTCACTTCACTTCATCTCATCACGCAGGCCTTTTATCATCTCACATCACCACAAGAACAAGGGTGAGAACAGTACAAAATATTTTGAGAGAGGCCATATTACAGTAGACTGTTACAACTGCTCTATTTTATTAGTTATTGTTGTTAATCTCTACTGTGCTTAATCTATAAATTAAACTCTACCATAGGTATGTATGTATAGGAAAAAACATAGTACATACAGGATTTGGTACTACCCGTGCTTTTAAGCATCACTAGGGGTCTTAGAACGTATCCCCTGCAGATAAGAAGGGGCTACTACGCTCAGTATTTATGGTAAAAGAATAAAGTTGTAATCTCTCCTCGTTTTCATGCTTCTGGTAAATGCTTCTGCCCCTAGTATGTCAAAAAGACAGAGGAGAAAAGTAATTCTAATATAAAAGTTCCTAAGAAAGATTAGCTATGTTTTTATGCTAGCAAAGGCAGTATGTGAGAATGTTCTTAAATAGTGACAAACAACACTTAGGGAAAAAAATATGGACCCAGCTATTCCAGAGAGTTCAGGGCTGAAGGAAATAGGTCATATTCACTAGCTCAAGCTGAGGAGCATGCTCTATCGAAAGTCCAGATAAAAGGGTTGAATCAACGCCATTTTTAGAAAGATATCAAGAAATCGACAAATAGCAACACAAATTGCTTGTTCTTTGGCATTATGCCCTCTTCACTATTTATTACCAGACATGTAATCATTTACTAAACTAGCAGATCAAATGCAAGACCTGCTTATTTAAAGCCTCTATGGAACTACTTAATTCAGTAATAATTTAGTTTTAAAAGATCTTAAGATGAATAAATGAGTGTGTGTATAAAATGGTATGTTTCTATCAAATTATATAAGTAATAAATTAAAAATGACATGTCTACTGGAGATAGAATATATTCATTATCCTACCTTATTCCTTTTCAAATCTTGTATTTGTGAACCAAATAATATATCATCTAGGTAACTGTAGAAAATCTAGATGAAGCTGGGCCATTTTAAGCAGTACTGAGCTTTCTAGCAGCCTACATAAAAAGGGAAAGCTGAGAGGAGCGTGGGTGGCTCAGTCAGTTAAGCATCTGCCTTCAGCTCAGGTCATGATCCCAGGGTCCTGAGAGTGAACCACCCCCCCCAAGCTCCCGGTAGGGAGCCTGCTTCTCCCTCTCCCTGCCGTTCTCCTTGCTTGTGTGCGCTCTCTGTCAAATGAATAAATAAAATCCTATAAAAAGGGGGGGGGAAGCTGATAAACTACAGTGCTCCTATAGCCTTGTTATGGAAACAGAGCAATTTACTGGGTTTGAGTTAACTCTTAGTGGCAGGTGCTTTTATATGAAGAATAACGAACTGTATGGCAGCACACTGTAGACAGTGGAAGTTGGTATTTGTGTCCCTTTCCAAGGTCACTGGAGCAAGGCATTTTTTTGTTCAGTCCACACTGCTAGTCTTCCCTCAGCAGGAGACATAAGGGAGGATGCCACTGACATCGCTAAGGAAACACCTCCCTCCACATACTAAGTAGGTGCGTAAAATGCACAAAACTGCATATTTCATATATAAACACTCAATAAAACTGTGGGTTTAGAAAGAGGAATAAAAGATTTTCAAATCGGATTGTGTGTGTGTGTTGCTAATGAGTTGTAGGAGTTCTTTATATATTTTGGGTATTAACTCCTTATCAAATATATGATTTGCAAATATTTCCTTACTTGGTAGGTTGCCTTTTTGTTTTGTTCTGCAGAAACTTTTTAGTATGATTTAGTCCCACTATTTCTGCTTCTGTTGCTTTTACTTTTGGTGTCAGAAATTTTTTTTTTTTTCATGTTTTGGCCAACTAACTGCAGTGTTCTGGACACTTCTTAGTATCGCAATTTTCTCCTATGGAAATACTTGTTTGTGTGTTTGTGTGTGTGTGTTTTAACACCTTTGTTTCATGGGTAATTTCAATGACTGCTTTAATACAAAATCCATTCTGTTTTTAAATTTAAGAAATATCAAAACTGCTATTAACATTGTCAATAACCAGTATAATTATTCTGCGTAATACATTTGACAAAGCAAGCTTTAGGAGTGTTTTACATGTGTAATTGTGGCAATAACATTGAAAATTTATCCACGGTGCACAAAAAAGACACAGTTTTAGAAAACTGTTCCAGAGGAGATTTTGGTTGTCTCTTACTAAACTCAATGCAAACCCCTTTGTATGATTTGTTCTGAATCATGTGTTTCCCTTATGGGGAAGAAAGAAGGATTTAATTTAGTGTAAGAAAAATAGGATATCATAGTGGTTTGGCAATTCCTCTGGCAACGAAGCCGGAATCATGACTTGGACTTTTACAAGGGCCCAACCCATAAAAGGTGCCACATAGTCACAGTGTTGTTAGATGGGAGCAAAGCAAAAGAGATGTGGGAACTACGGAGGCTATTTATTTCTTAAATTAGGCTGAAAACTACAGAGCAAAGAGCTCAAATGTGAACTTATAACTCTTGTTTTTTGTATCCTACTTAAAACAAAAAGGAGTATTGTACATTCTCAGTTTATCCTTGGTTTCAGTACACTTTCAGACAATAACACTCTCCAGCCTGTTCTAAGACTGAAGAGCTTTTATCACTAGACTTCATACAGCCTTATCACTTTGAGACTCAAACAGTCTCAAATTAGGTTTTAAAAACATGTTTGTAGCAGTGACTTATTATTAAATCAATTGGTTCTATGGTAGTTGACAGTAATTTTTAAAATATTGTTAAATGTTAGGTTTGTTAATGTTTTATACAGACAACTACTTTCATTTGTTTTTCTTTTAATAAAAAGGAGAAAATGTTATGTTGAAATCTGACTACCACGATGACTATGTCTGCAATTTATTTTTAAACCGAAAATATGCTGGCTTGAAAACTGTGCCTACAGTTAAAGGCAATGTTTTAAGAACAAAAGAAAAACACTACAAGTGCCCTGCCTTTCTTGAGAGAGAGACTCAGTTCTCGAACCTTAGTTATGTGAAGAAATAACCACTGAGTTAGCAATCTAAAAGGTTGTAATTTTTTTTTTTTGCAAAACATGAAAAGTATATATTTCCTTTCCCCGCATTTCGTTCTAAATGCCATTTGCCTTTAACTTAGAACTAACTGCTTCCAGACATCCTGCTCAAACCTCAGTGATTCATTTACCCACCATCTCCTAAGGTCTTAACTCTTAATCTTCTGCTCTCCATTCTCCTCTCATCATTTAGAAGATGGATCATTTCCTATTTTGGGGGGAGGAAAGGGGTGGTTAAAAAAGAAAGGATTTCTCAGGTGTGAGTACCTCGCTCATCCTCACTTCCAGCAGTAAGTATTAAAATCATCATCTTCACAATTGCTACCATTTAAGCAGAACAGTGAGTGTGGCTCACACACGTGGCTGTCACACCTGTACTCAAAACGTGACAATGGATCCTCACATAGACCCTTGGAGGTATTACTACCTTCACTTTATAAATGAATAAACTGAGGCTCATAGCATTTACAAAGTCGTCAGAAGTCATACAGCGACAAGGTGAGGAAGAGGCAGCCCCAAGGCCTAAGCGGTACCGTTTTCAGATCCCCACCTTTCAACAGCTGCTCCTGCCCTGGATCTTATCCCAGCCGAAGAGACCTTTCAGTCCTGCCCTACATCTCTGTTTCTGCCCAATGGTACTAAAACAAAACACTATACTTTCCTTAGAGGTCCTTCCCCTCTTCCACAGACCAGAGACACACAGCCTCCCTCACGGCTCCTCTTCCTGCCTCCTTCTGCCTCACTGCCTACCATCACCCCAAGACCATGTCTATCTGAAGAACAGTAATGAAACCCTTCTCAATCCCAATTTAATTTTAGACTCCCCATTTCATTTCTGTCTTCCTATTCTCTAAGGCTTCACAATCATTTTCCACTCTTAGATGCTCAGACAAAATTATCACAACATAATCCTAG
Organism: Ursus americanus; assembly: GCF_024610735.1. Taxonomy (NCBI): domain Eukaryota; kingdom Metazoa; phylum Chordata; class Mammalia; order Carnivora; family Ursidae; genus Ursus; species Ursus americanus. Next base: position 19,029,710 of record NC_142151.1, on the reverse strand, counting down.
ATGTTGCCTCACATTTGCCAATTATAGGTACCCAAGAATTTAAGTACAAATAGCAGCAATTGTAAAGCCTGGGTTTTACAAAAGCACCCCGAAGGAACTGAAAATCTTGCTCTTCTCAGTGCGAAAATATGAACATGATGTAATGCTGCAAGTACAAAGATGAAAGCATTATTCTAGACTAGGAACAATAAAGAAAAATTAAAAATACAAGGCTTACATACAAATTCACCTGTTTTAGTTCTGAGTTATTTATAATTTCTAAGTCACCTTTTAAACAAAACCTCAAATCAAACCAACATATTCATTTACAATCTATAAACACTTTTTAATAGATTTTAAATAATTTTGGAAATAATGCAAGAATAATTCAATTAACTCCATGCTAGTTATAAACAAAATGTACCTATCACATTAATAAGTGCTACATATTCTGAGTGTTTTGGCACGGTTACGTTTTAGATCATTTGATAAATTACATTATAAGCAAAAATACCTAAAATAATGTAGATAATTTTTTCACCCCTAAGTCACTTGAGTGACTCTTAAGAAGCTTTTAAATGGGAAGGTTAAATGGCACTTAATGGTTAGAACAGAAATATGATTCTTAGAACACACACGGTAACCCACCAAAGTAATTTCCTGCCAAGCATTCAAGAAGGTGACATTTCTGGTTGCCACCCAGAAATTACCCTATGAGAATACACAACTGAAGACATCTCCATCACTGCCCTCAGTGATAACTTTTTTTTTTAAGATTTTATTTATTTATTTGACAGAGATAGAGACAGCCAGCGAGAGAGGGAACACAAGCAGGGGGAGTGGGAGAGGAAGAAGCAGGCTCCTAGCGGAGGAGCCTGATGTGGGGCTCGATCCCATAACGCCGGGATCACGCCCTGAGCCGAAGGCAGACGCTCAACCACTGTGCCACCCAGGCGCCCCTCAGTGATGACTTTTATGTCCCCAAGACTCTTTTAACAGCATTCAGAGTCACCTCCTTTTAACTAGGCTCTCTCCTATTTAGAACATCCTCCTCACTAAACCTTAAGTGTTTTTTTTTGTAAAATGGGAACCAAAACCCAAAAAACAAATAACAAACCCTACCCCATAGGACTTTTGAAAGAATAAAGTACTTGGTAGCATGAAGCTACATTACCTGGACCTAACAAAGTACTCAATGAACCTTAGCTAAACTTGAATATGCAAGGAGAGATTTCTTGAAAACTAAAATGATATCACTTCCTTCCTTGCTTTACGAAGTTGCTAGCTCTCTGCTCTGTCTTAAATGTGAAGTAGAGTGATCTGCAAAAGACTATAATGAATGAAGAACCTGATAATCTAAGGTTAAAGTTTACTGTTGAATAATCTATGCAAAAAAGCACTTGCAACACTACATAAGGGGGGAAAAGTGTTAACGGGATATTATAGTGGTTTAAAAGAACACTTTTTAAAAAAATTACAGTCATTTGTATAAAAAAGTTTTATTTGCAAAAGTCCAATGGAGTTTTAAAATAAAACTAAACAGAACTCCAACTCAGAAACGTGTTGGTAGTCAGAATATTCTTAGCATTTAAAAGAAATAATGTGGCTATATATATATATATATATATGAATTGCATTAATTCAGGCAACTCTACTATCCCCTAATGAATGCCAATTACTAATGTTTCATTGTAACAGGCATTAAATAGAAGTTTACTATATCATTGGTAAGGAAGCAAACAAAAATTAGAAAAAGTTGAATTTAAGCACTATCTCTTCTGCATGTGGTCATATACCACTTTAAAACATTAACCTAATTCTAACCTACGCATAAAGAATCACATAATTTCAAGATCCAGTTTATTTTATTGTAGATGACATTCTTCCCAATAGTCAAATTGACAGAATAGTTCAACTCAAACAAAAAAAAGGCAGTCATCGCTGAACTTTACTCTTCTTCATTGCATAGTGTTTAGTCATTTTGATACTACATGAGCTTTATCTGAACAATCACTTCAAGAACAAAAAGGTAGTTACTAATAAGTCAAATGATACCTCTATGAAACAAAGATTTTGTAAACAAACAAACAAAGCTTTTCTTTCAAAATGGCTGTACTTTTGTGTAACTTAAATACTTTATTCAATATGAGACAGGTACTGGTGACAAAGCCTTAATAACATTACAAACAAACACACAGGAAGAGTAATAGAACCAAAATCAAAATACAAAGGGGAGGCCGATTTGGGCTTGGTCTTGCTTAGCAAGGGGAAGAGCAGAGATGTCACGGAAGTGGCTGCCATTGACCTGAGCCTCAGGATCAGCAGTCAGATGTGGCTAGAATTTAGTACAGATTGAAAGGAGGGGGTACAGAAATGGGGCAGAAAATCTAAGCTTTGAGTAACAACACACTTACATATAAAACATTTACTATATAAGTTTTGAAGCAATGTACCTCTTTCACTCTTAGGAGCAAATATATATATTTTTAACTCTGAAAAGGTTCAATGCACTTCTGTGACGCACACAGCACTTAATTAAGGCTCCCTTTAGTGAACAAATCATTATCCCTGAATAGTGAGAAATTTCTCACTTACAGATGAGGTGGGAGTGGGACAGAAATCTGACCCAGAATGGCAGGGTAAGGCCCACTTCCTACAGCAGAGACAGTAAGTAGAGCGACCAGTGAAATCCAGTGGCCACTGCTGGCCATGGTGACGACAGTATTGTACCCCAGAGACACATTTCTTTCTAACAGACTACTAGGCTATGGTACCCTATTAGTTGGTTTGATAACTAGAAGGTTTTCATCATCACAGTGAAAATGAAATCTCTCCAATACAAGGATCAAGGGAGTCTCCTCATTCATTTAACTTGCTTAATCAATTCATTTACTCATGGTCAAATATTTCCTAAGCATCTACGATGCACAGATTTTGTACTGTACACCACTAGAACACAATACATGGCTCATGACTATTAGCTTAAAGGACACGATTTTATCTGAGTTTTACTAAGCTAAATTTCAAAAAAGAATAGCACGATTATACTTTTCCATTAGAAAACAGACAAGTACTTTATTCTCTGCTGTCTTAGACTTCAGTAAAACTTTCATGTCAATTTCAGGTTATTTTCCCCTGCAGTTCTGCTCATCCCTCTCCCCCTCCCCCCTCCCCCGCTTTTGGCTAGATTTAATTTCCTGTTCATACAAAGAAGTTTAAGTAACTTCCCTTCGCTTGAACTTTAGCAGCATTTAGGCCAATGACCTCTGATGTCATAATACCTCAAAAACATCTTTGTTTAAAACGTATACTGAATATATTCCAATTCATCGTTAATAGTAACTTCCTGATTAAGTTTAAAATACAAGCTATTTTAAAAACACGTTAAAATATTTTAAGTGGGTTCAAGATAAGTTTTTAAAGGGAATAAAAATACTCATGAGTTCTCCATATACTTAAATTTTCTGGCTTTGGGCAGAATTTTCAGCTTCTAGCTTAAAATTTTGCAACTAAAGGGAAAAAACTGTGAATCTTGAATTAAGGCCATCATGTCAAATAAAATGAATTTGAGACCCTGCTTCTATATTTCTATGCTTCCACATGTAGAAGTACAATGTATACCAGGAGTCACATATGAGGCAGTGATAACAAATTCCTCAAATTTGATATTTTTTACATTCAAAAATAAAAAGATGACAGATAATTTCCTTTCAATACTCAATTATGTAATTCACACAGAAAATATGTACAGGCGCCTTAATTCGTTAGTTGCAGAAAACTGATGTGAAAATATTTAAAATATTAATAACCTCCATATTGCCCTATCTTCAACTAGATTTAAAAAGTATAAAGTGCCTATTCTTGAAGAGAAAACTTTGTTTGAAAATTCTAAAAAAACCTTGAAATCATAAGACTGCTACTGAACCCGCGTAAAAAGAATTATACCAGAAATGGCAAAATGTAGAAGACTTTAAAGGCTTGTTTGTACCATACAAATAGTATGAAATTAAAATATCATCCATCTTCTCAAAATGGAGAAGAAAGTTATAAGCAAAAAAGCTACATACAAAGAAAGTCTTTCCCAATCTAATCTCCTTAAATTAATGGCTTCAAAACAACTAAATCAATATACAGTAAAACTCAAAGAAACATAAATATCGTTAATAAGAAATAAATCTTTAAAGGCACGTTGCCCAGCTTTTATAACCAATGGCAGTAGTAACTTTATTTCTTTAAATGCCAAAATGTTGTCTATAATAATCTCCTACCATTATATTGGTTTCAAATTTTAGGTTAATGAGGATTCCTATTTTTGAATCATTACTGAAACAGCCCAAATAATTAACTTAAATAAACAGCAGCTTCAACCAACTGTTAGTTTAAACTAGTATTAATTTACATTTTAATAAAAACATTATGTAATGAATACTGTTAACATCTCCACAGGAAATTCTGAGAATTATTCATTTAGTTCTCTTTAAGGAAAAAAAAATATACAAGCTTCTCTTCCGAGTAAGTTAAACAAGATAAATGTAAAAATTTTTAATTAAAATCTTTAGGCTTTAAAGCAATATGCAACTACTATGCATTTACGTAGCTAAAGTAAAGGAGAGACCAAGAGGAAGATCACATTTTAAAATGCCCAAGTCATTTGAAAACCTAACGATGTACAGTATTTATAGTTTTACAAAAACACAATACTGAGGTTATAGAGACATTTATGTCCATTTTTTGCACTAGACACTGTGCCTGGCACTAGGGCTACAAAGATTATTTACCACAGGATCATTATCTGAGAAAAAAGTCCTAATGCTCATTTAGCCATGACTTATTACTAATACATAAATAGATTAAGAGTAACAAGAATTACTCACCAGCCTTCATCAAAATTACATTTGTGAACAGACATTTAACTACAGGCAAAAAGGATACTGGAATAAAAATCAGACTCAACTCCTTTGTCTTTGAGCTGCTCCCAAATGAGCACTGTGGGGACTAAGCACTAAGGAAATGCACTGGGGCTGTCAGGACAGCCTGCCACTCTGCAAGTCTGACACCAGACTGACGTCACGCACCAACATGTCACTGCAGCCGCAAATTCAGGCAGCTTCTCCAGGAAGACTCTGTTGTGATTATGCATGCCTTCCAGCCATAAGAGTGAAATATGATTTCAATTCCCTTTAAAGTTGGCATACAGCATAGGGTAAAATATCAGCATATACGGCTGCAAACAGCTCTTGAAGAAAACATTTCATGAGTAATTTTAAATAACCTTGGCTCAAAATAAAGAGACGTTTCCTGTTAAAACTGTAAGCATACCAATTTAAACGACTTCTCTAAAAACATTTTTTTTGTTGTTGTTGCTCCCAAAGTTCATACGTACTTATTTCAAAAATTCAACCAATAAAAGGCATAAAGTTAAAATTGCCTGGTGTTCCACCACCCAGAAATGATAATAGCTGCTTAGATTTATTGATCACTTACTATGTCAATGACTTTACAAACTCATCTGAGCCTCATAATGCAGTAATATAAGTAAGTTCTTCATTTTACGGAAGAAACTGAGACACAGAGTAGTTATGGAACAATGCTATTAAGAGACTGATCAGGATTCAAAACCCAGATTGAGTGTCTCTACTGCCTATATATTTGATCACGAAATTATACCTCCTAGCAGTAAACACAGCAGTTGTATACTTTCCGGCAGACCAGAGTTTGTATATATAAACATATTTCAATATAAAAAAAATCAAACTATATATGTTGTTTGCAACCTGCTCTTTTCATTCAACAATATGCCATGGACAGTTTCCCATGTCAATAAATACATTCTTAACTTTTCCTTTTTTGATGGCTACCCATCACAATTACCTAAACCTGATTCCTACTGGACACTTGTTATAATTTTTTTATTATTACAAATAATACTTAATGTATATCACTGCCCAAACATCTTTGTGCATTCCTGTGTTTAGCTGTGTAGGATAATTCTTAGAAGTGGGATGGGTAGGTCAAATCATGTGCACATTTTCAACATTTACATGCTTTGTCCTCCAAAAAGAGGTAAAAATTTGTGTATCTCAATGCATTAAATTTCTCCTTTCCCCACAAACTGGGTATTGACAATTACTTTTCTTCTTTACAAATCTAATAGAAAATACATGCTATCACACGGTTCTAACTGCACACGTGTGCTTGTGTTTTAAGTGCAAATGATATTATGCCTTTCTTCATACGCTCATTCACACGGCAGGCTGTTCAGCTTCACGGTCACAAGCACCTGGCTCTGCAATCAGAGACAGGAGTCAAGCTCTTTTTCTCAACAGTTCCCTCGGGACTGGCAAGTTACTTTGCTTCTGTACGCCCTCATTTCCTTATATAGAAAATAAAGATAACAATTTAATCTTCATGGGATTTTTGTGAGAATTATATGAGAAAAATTACACAAGCAACTGGAACAGTGCCTACCACATAATAAGTGTTTACTTAAATGTATTTCATATCTAATGGCCAACCACAGTTCTTCTGCATTTCATGCCCTTTTCCCAAAATGGTGATTCTTAAATGAGTACATGAACAAATCATTTTACAAGATATATTGTAAATATCTTGTAGGAATGCTAATGTCATAAAAATGTTCAGTTACCTCAATGTAAGTTGAGTTGTCTTACAACTAAATCTAGCATGTAACATAACTGGCGCTACAACACTCCTTTCATATGAAACTGCTATAGCAAAAATTGAAAATAGCATCTCAAGTTGAGAAAACAAAATTGTTTCATCATGTAGTCTGAAATACAGACAAGCAAGCCAACACAGTTTGCTATAACCAGAAGGGTTTGCATATGTTTTAGAAAAGTAGTGATTCATGATCTTTCCCATTTTTTCAAAGTGAAGATTTTGCTAGTCTCAATTATGTTCAGTTTAAACGTCTTATACAAAGAAAGAAAACAAAACCCATTCTTGAAAACATCAAAGTCAACAATTTTTCCCACAGTTCTAAAAGTTCCATAGCACCCTTTATCTTTATTTTTATTTTTTATAAAGATTTTATTTATTTGACAGAGAGAGAGCACAAGCAGGGGGAGCTGGAGAGGGAGAAGGAGGCTCCCCGGCTGAGCAGGGAGCCCGACTTGGGGCTCGATCCCAGGACCCTGGGATCATAACCTGAGCTGAAGGCAGACGGTTAACCAACTGAGCCACGGCCCCTTTAAACTGACACAAATTGTAACAACCTATAAACGGATATGGAGATTAAAATATATTAAGCTTCTCAGAGCCTTACTCCCAAACCAAACCAACCTTCTATTAAATAATAACGTCTTCTACTGTTCTCATTATCAGGCTAGTTATAACAAAACACCTCTAAAAATACTAGGAAGGAAGTTTTAGATTATTCTAGCAGATCTGGTTTAGGTGTATTCATTGCTGTAGATGCTATAAAACTATCCTATGCAAAGGCAGACATTTCTGTACTATGTTTGTAGAATCAGTGACATGGTGGATCTGCATATGGCGGCCAGGAGAAAAACAGTAACGAAGCAGTAGAGATCTGTCAAGATTCTGAAGATTAACAGGAATACTGAGAACTAACAAGTCGACCAAGTTTGGTTTATGAAGTTACCAGCACCTTGCACTATTTCTCTAGAACCTGGGAGGCTCAGGCCCCCTTATCACCCACCCACAGCTTACAAGGACTTCCACAGGGAAAAAGAGGGAATAAGAGAAGGTCCCTCCTCTCAAGGCTTGGAATGGACAGTTTAATAGGGAAAAGAGAGCTGTAAACAGATCATTATAACATAACCTGATTTGCAGAGCACTGAAAAGGAAGTGGCTAAATGCCTGGGGGGAATCTGGAAAAGGCTTAACAAAGTAAATGACAGCTGGCCTAACTATTTCAAGAGGAGATTTCAGTTAGAGGCAGCAGTAGTTGTAAAAGTACAAATTTAAGATGAAATCTAAATTTTACACCTACATAAGGTGCCCAATTAACAGAGAAACTATTCATTTAAGGAAAAAAAAATGCACATACCAAAAAGGCAATTCTCCCAAATGCCTTATAAGATTCTGCCTTGCTTTTCCTTAATGTCAGTGATAGCCAGTTTAGCTTTCTCAATACTGCCCAAACCATGTTTTAGGAAAAGAAGCTGAGGCAGACAGTAGATGTATGCCCCACTACTACGTCAGAGCTAGTAAACTTCTTTAAATCAGTAGGAAATCCTAAATCTAAATTAATCCTGATTCTCTTTTCATGTATCTCTATGCTATAGGGAATGCTTCATTAAAAAGCCACAGAAGAAAAGTCCAATGAAGGCCTCCAAAGTATTCACCACCAAATGATGTGTTTCAGTGTATTCTTTAGGGATGTTCATGATAATGACTAAGGATTCAGTTTGTGAGGACTATCATTTTTCATTTCTTTTAACTTCTCAGTGGCATTTAAAACTCTTGACTACTCACTTCTTAGAAATGCCACTCTTGATCTTAACTTATGTAACCTGGTTCCTAGCGTCCTTCTGCAAAACAAGCTGAAGTCCAAACGACTTGATCCAGCACACAACTGTCTCCATAATTTGGTGCCAATTTACGCATCATTAACACCAAAGGAGAAGTCCTCTTAATGGGTAAGAAACAGATCTACCAATCTCTTTTCCATATACTAATAGTGCTAGAGAACAGAAAGAACTCAAATGTTCCATCAGGTGATTACTGATTTTATCTCCTAGGTCAATAATGCAGATCTTTCAGATCAGAAAAATACTAGTATAATGAAAAGACCACAAATGCATGTTTCTGATGTGTGTTTTTTTCCAACACCACTAAGCACTGAACTCAATTCTGACACCATGTACCTGGAGATGTCCCAGAACCCACAGGTTAAGTAAGGGCTCCGACCCACAAGACCGCCTTCACTTAAGATAGCAATCTTAAATCCAGGTTGTTACCTGCGCTTCTGACCCACTGGGTATAAACTGGAGATTCCCACACCCCCTTCTCAGCTTTGATTAATTTGCTGGAGCGGTTCACGAAATCACAGAAACATTTACTTACGTTTAAAAATTTCTTATAGAAGATATTATAATGGATATAGTTGAATAGCCAGATGAAGGGGTACATAGAGCAGGGTTTGGAAGGGTCCTGAGCACAGGAGCTTCTGTCCCTATGGAATTGGGCTACACCACCCTCCCTAGCAAGTAGATGTGTTGACTAGCCTGGAAGCTCATCAACTCTTATTGTTCAAGAGTTTCTATGGTGCTTAATCTGCAGTATGGACTCCCTCAATTTCCCTCTCCCTGAGGTCAGTGGGTAGGGCTGAAAGTTCTAAGCATTTGGTCTTTCTGGTGACCAGCCCCATCCTGAGACTATCTAGGGTCCCCACTCTTAATCACCTCAATAGTTTAAGCTCAAAAAGGCACTCTTATTACTCAGGAAATTCCACGGGTTTTGAGGAGCTTTGTCAGGAACCAGGAGCAAAGACCAAATATACTTCTTACACTTATTACAATACAATACTCAAATGCAAAGGTACACAAAAGTAAAGTAAGAATACCAACAGCCTCCTTTTCCTTTCTCCCAAATTTCCAAATTCATTTATTTTGGCTTCACACCATATCTTCATGACTTAAAGAGAAAACACCAAAATAGCACTAATTACAAAAGTACATTAAAAGTCATTCACAAATACAGTGTATCTCTCTCACATATCCTTACTATCTTCTGGTAACCAGGCAGAGAGTAAGTCAACTCACAGAAATTAAACTCAAACCCAATGATAGCTTGAGAGGGATCTCAAATGTCCCACAAATTCACTGCACAGGTAAGCACTATAAAACTTGAAATTCAGTATAAAAACAAACCGTACCACCAAGGAGACAGTCAATGTGAATGCTGGGCCAACAACTTCTAAACACTAACTTAGTTATCATCATTGGATACTGTGCAAATTAGTAATGGGAATCCTCACTAAAATGGAGTCAGGAGGTTTTGGCACCGGGAGCTCTCATGCCCTACTGTTACTGAATGATCTATCACGGTCACCATTTCCGGAATCGAATGGGTAAGACCTGGTGCACTGTGGTCAACCGCTCCATCCCATGGAATCCTGAGGAGGCTGGAAAAATTGAAAGCACAGCTCCTGGCTGGGTTTGCCAACACTGTTGATGAACAAATTCGGACAAACCCATTGCAAGAGAAGCCAATAACTCAAAAGACGAGTGTTTGGAAAGAGAAAAGGGAGAAATTTATTTCAGGTGTTGGCAGACAGGGAAGGTGGCAGGCTCAAGCCTTAACAACCAACCTCCACCAACAAGATGGACATCTAGAGTTTTAAAGATTTTATTTATTTATTTTAGAGAGAGCAGGCAGGGGAAGGGGTAGCAGGGGAGGGAGAGGGACAAGCAGACTCCACTCTGAGAATGGAGCCCAAAGCAGGACTTGATCTCAAGACCCTGAGATCATGACCTGAGCTGACACCAAGAGTGGGCCACTTAACCGACTGAGTTACCCAAGCTCCCCGACACTTAGGGTTTTACAAGGAGAGGCTGCGGGTGGGGGTACGTGCAAGACAGCAGGCAGGGAGCCTGGGTGGGGGTGGGGGTGTGTTCAGCGTATGATCATGGGCGGGTAAGGGGACAGGCTGGGTGGTTGTGGTCTTCTAGGCATTCTACTGCTACCAGAGCTTTTCTGGTCTCTGGTGGCTATAATGTTCTGGTCATTGCAAAACATCTTCATCAGTGCCTCAAGAAAGTGTGACAATAAGAACAGAATAATAAGAAAGAAATAAGAACAATGGGCTGCAGTTAGAGCATGAGTTAAGTGGTCTTGTCTCTTTCTGGTTTTAACTGTTAAGGTCTATAGTTTGAGCATGAGGGCTCACTTACACTATGACTCCTGGTCCACTGCAGACCTGACAAGAATTGGACCTTGGACAAATGGACTTGACCTTGCACGTGAATACTATTCTACTATTCCAGCAGAGGAAGAGAGGCTTTCTTTATCTCTCCCCACTAACTCCAACAGCTTAGCCAATGAAAAGCCACAGACTGCCAACTCCTGGGTTGCTCCAATTGACTTTTAGTTTATAATACCCTTCCCAACAGAGCATACCTCTCCTTTGTTGCTGGGTTTTTCTGCAGCTAGTTTGTCTTGGATTGCAATTTTCTTTTACCCCCAAATAAACTCATTTTTTGTTGGTAAAATAACTGGCAGTTTCTATTTTTAAGGCTAACAACACCGACATTAGCAGTTCAAATATTCTCAATTTACTACCCAAGAAATGTTCAAGGGTTGTTCTATAATATTATCTTGGTTTTCTATTAGAGCTGAAATTTCACAGCACAGCAAACTCCTAGAAAAACTGGAAGAGCTGAATGATTTAAGAATCAAATTAACCCATAAACACCTGCTTAGGAAGGGACCAATCGTAATGAAAGTCCTTCATACTACTAGAATCTTCTTCCCCAGAGAGTGGTAGCTAGCTACTAAAATATACTTGCTTGCTAACAGGACTCAGGGCCTTCCAATTTGAAAATACACAGTTCTCAGGTCATTGATTAACAGGTTTGGCTCTTGAAGGCCAGTTTAATAAGATGATGACTTAGTCATTTTATACTCCCTTTATTTCTTCCAATCCTTTCTAAATTCTGTCCATTTTTTGTGTGAGATTGACAGTCACAACTTCCTCCTTCTGAACTGTCATAACCCGTGTATCTCATCAATTTATAGGATTTAGGTCCAGCTCAGATGTTAAGTCTTCAGAGAGATTTCCCTCAATCTCCCTCACTCAGGTAGTTCCAGTACTATATATCAGGAACAATTAGCATAACTGACAAAATATGCAGTCATGCACACTTATATCTCAAAGAATCTGCCAATAGGGATGTATATAAACCAATCTGCACTATAAACAGAAGGTATATACCCATGGAGAATAGACTAATTCTAATAAGTTCAATCATACAAGCAAATACAAACCAAAGTGAAAGATACATCTAAGAGGCACAATAATGTGGCTATTAAACTGATAATCTTTCTTCCCTTCTCCTATTATCATATGACATATCAACTTCTGAGCTATAGGTGAGATGTCTGGTTATATTTATAGCTCCTTTGAATATCTGAACTCATCTCTGGATGCTTGAAGATGATTTCACTCGATAAGAAAAAACCTGGAATTTGGAGTGGTGAATTTTTTAATCGGTTCTGGAATCTTTAACTACATTTTTACTTTAACCATTACAATTCCAGAAAAATTCCAAGTCAAAGTGTACGTGTGCAACAAATGTATGCGGGGAACTTTAAATTTACTACTTTAGTACTTAAATGTGCAATGGTAACTAATAGGAAACTGGATTTGGAAGTACTTGTGTTTATGAAAGATAAAATTGAAATTCTAGCAAAATAAAAAAATGCAGACTCAAGAACATGTTGATGAATACGATACAATAAGTCAACAACCAAGTTACAGGAGTAAGAAAACAAATATAAATTTAGCTAAGCTTTCCTTGCCTAGGTCCTAACTTCAAATCTGGATGAGTATACATTTTTGAATGATAGCTTGTGGCTTATATTCTATCTGTGTATCTATTGATTTTCATTCTGAAAGAAATCATAAAATCTACCTGGTTTACTACAGAGCCTGATTTACTAACAAAGCATTTATTATCCAAATACTAAGTCAATTCTATACTTGTACCATCTGCCTGGAAGATACATAGTCATTTTTGATGCAGGAATAAAATCAAACGTATGACAGTGTTACCAGTTTCATTATCATCAAAAAAATAGGCTTCAAATAAACTATTATAAAGGTTTTGTGAAAATAAATAGAGAAATCTCTTTTAAAATGGAGTCAGGAAGCCCTGAAGGCGAAGCTCTCATGCACCACCACTGGCATTCCAAATAGAAGGAAGCTTACTTTACATAACCCAGCAGGAGGAAGAATTTTTCCTTGCCCAGCAACAGCTCAGCCAATGAGAAACTGCCACACTCAGTAGGTGAGAAGCTGTCACCACCCAGAACTCTGTGAAACAGCCTCTCCCAGCAGTCTCCTTTTTTTCATGAGAGCAACCCCTTCTCCTTTATTCTCCACACTTCCTATGGTCTGCCATAGTCTGCTTGTCTGGAATTGCAATCCTCTGCTACTCCCAAATAAACTCATTTTAGTGGTAAAATATCAGGCTCTTTGTTTTGGTTTTTTTACAGTCAACAGCTGCTTTTTGTGTTGGCTTGATTTATTCAATAAGAAACTCCTGCTTACTCTCTTGAAAGAAGGCAAGAAAACATGCATTTTTAAAAAAGATGCTATTTTATGGGGGGGGGTGCATGTGCGAGCTGGGGGAGGGAGAAGGAGGCAGAAAGAATCTCAAGTGGACTCTGTACTGAGCACGAGCCCTAGCCCTAGCGGGGCTTGATCTCATGACCCTGAGATCATGACCTGAGCCAAAACGCAGAGTCAGATGCCTAACCGACTGAGTCACCCAGGCGCTCTGAAAACACGCATGTTTTAAAGAAGTTTTACTACCATGGAACAGGACAAAATACATTATGGAGACTCAGGATCCAGACATAGCCTTGGGACCTAAGACATACTTTGATATCTACAACTGACTCGATGAAAGCAACTGACTTCCTAAGTTGTCCCTTTCTCATCATGAGATTTCACTGAAAAATGACTTTACCTCCATTTTGACCTTAGTCTGTACTTTCTAACCAATTAAGTTCTTCTTTCCTGTATATCTTTTAATTCAGGCAAAAGACCTAATACGCAAAGAATCCTGTGATGGGAAATGAAACTACCCCTCAAGCAATAACAACTGCCCTGAAAGCCAACAAGACCCCACATGACTGAGCCCAAGACAGTGATGACCTGACCGTTACTGCCCAGCTGTATGTACCGACCAACCTTTGTGTCATACTTTCCTTATATAAACCTAGAAGTATTTTCAGCACTTCAGAAACAGTCTTTGAGACATTAGTCAGCTGTCTTCCTGGTGTTGGCCTGACTGAAATAAATTCCTTTCTTGTTTCACCACCAGGTGTCTCTTTGCCTTTGGATTTTGTCAGTGGCAAATGGCCGAATCTGTTCTACCTGGGGGCCCCAGAGCCAGGTGCTTTTCTTGTACCCTTGAGCCCCAGTTACAACACAACAAACACAACAGGTGGTCTTATGGCAACAACTCCAACCAAGATCATTTGTTTATCATACCTCATACCTTAGTATGAGGAGAATGCCCTTAAAACCAAAAACAAAACTGGTTTTAACTTGCCAAACTTCTACACTCATATGTTTCTGGCACAGGAGAGGTAATTTCTTTTTTCCTTTTTTTTTTTAGAGAGGGAAAGGGGCTGGGGGAGGGGCAGAGGGAGAGGGAGAGAGAGAATCCTAAGCAGGCTCCATGCCTGGCATGGCCAAGACATAGGGCTTGATCTCACAACCCTGAAATCATGACCTGTGCATAAATCAAGACTGGAACGCTCAACATACTGGACCACCCAGGAGACCCATCTTTGAATATTTTTATATCTCATTTGTACAAATCCCTTGGCCCACAAGTTTTTTCTTTTAAATGAAAATACCTTATTTTGGAAGTTCACTGTAAATGTTACACATACTGCTATGCAGTATTTTTTTTTTATTAAGATTTTATTTATTTGTTAGAGAGAGAGCGAGCGAGCGTATAAGCAGGGGGAGCGGCAGGCAGAGGGAGAAGCAGGCTCCCTGCTGAGCAAGGAGCCCCATGTGGGACTTGATCCTGGGATCATGATCTGAGCCGAAAGCAGACACTTAACCGACTGAGCCACCCAGGCATCCCTGCCGTCCAGTATTAAAAAGAAGAAATCAGGGATGCTTGGGTGGCTCAGTCGGTTAAAGCATCTGCCTTTGGCTCAGGTCAGGATCCCAGGATCCTGTTGGGCTCCTTGCTCAGTGGGAAGCCTGCTTCTCCCTCTGCCTACCTGTCCCCCTGCTTGTGCTCTCTCTGACAAATAAATAAAATAAAATCTAAAAAATAAATAAATAATAAAAATAAATAAAAATAAAACAAACCTGGGTTGAGATTTAATTTCCTTGACTACTGTTAATAGATCTTTTTTTAAAAAAAGATTTTATTTATTTATTTGACAGAGAGAGAGACAGCCAGTGAGAGAGGGAACACAAGCAGGGGGAGTAGGAGAGGAAGAAGCAGGCTCCCAGCGGAGGAACCTGATGTGGGGCTTGTTCCCAGAATGCCAGGATCACGTCCTGAGCCGAAGGCAGATGCTTAACGACTGAGCCACCCAGGCGCCCCTGCTAATAGATTTTTAAATTCAGTCAAGTATTTATTGAGGATGTTATTTCTTTTTTTTTTTTAATTTTATTTATTTATGTGACAGAGAGACAGCCAGCGAGAGAGGGAACACAAGCAGGGGGAGTGGGAGAGGAAGAAGCAGGCTCCCAGAGGAGGAGCCTGACGTGGGACTCGATCCCAGAAAGCCGGGATCACGCCCTGAGCCGAAGACAGACGCCCAACGACTGCGCCACCCAGGCGCCCCGAGGATGTTATTTCTTTGTAGAAGAAGCATTTGCTAGATCCTGTGAGAAAATTAAAAAAAGAAAAAGAAATGTCCAAAGTAGTTGTGGGTAAGTACATAATTAAAATACAAGTTAGAATATGAGATGCAAGAGCATAAATGGATTCTGGAACCAGAAAGCCTATGCTAGAATCTTGGATCAGTCCTTAGGAAAACTATTGTACCTCTCTGTGCCTTAGTTATCTCTAAAATGGGTATAACAATAGTATCTTCCTCATAGAATTTTTTTTTTTAAATGAATGCACACATTAAAGCCCTTACAACAGTATTTGACACATTAGAGCTCATTAGGTAATAACTATTATTGTTCCGGGGGAAAAATAAAAAAAAAAAAGCAGAGGTAAGTGTAAATGGCCTGTCAGCATGAACCATAAAGGATGGGTAGGATCTGAAGAGAATAAAATAGGAAGGTCCTGATGAAAAAAAACTGTAGTAAGAGTGAGATGATTAGTTTGACCTGGTTATAATGCAACGGTTTAGAAAAGGTCGAGAGCAGGACTAAAGGCTGTGACCATCAGAGGAGCCTGGGTGTCACCTGATGGGCCATGGAAAGCTACTAAAGAGAGAAGGGTGATATGATCAAAGGAGTTTGTAAGGGACGCAGAGGATTGGTGAGTTTTCACTTATGTCCTTGAGAAACTTGACTTTCCTATATAGCAGTCTGCTTACTATAAAACAGGACTTAAACTGGGGCGCGTGGGTGGCTCAGTCGTTAAGCGTCTGCCTTCGGCTCAGGGCGTGATCCCGGCGTTCCGGGATCGAGCCCCACATCAGGCTCCTCTGCTATGAGCCTGCTTCTTCCTCTCCCACTCCCCCTGCTTGTGTTCCCTCTCTCACTGGCTGTCTCTCTGTCAAATAAATAAATAAATAAATAAAATCTTAAAAAAAAAAAAAACAGGACTTATACTAACAACCTCATCTCTATAAATAAAAGCGCTGAGCTGGAATCTAAGTGAGCTTCCACTGTCTGGAGATGAAATAAATGAATAAACAAATGAATATGAAAGAAAGTGAGATTTGATACTAACTTGAAAACAGGTTGACTCCAGTTCATATTACCGTTTAGATTTTTTTAATAATATTTTTTATTATATTATGTTAGTCACCATACAGTACATCCCTAGTTTTTGATGTAAACTTCCATGATTCATTACTTGCGTATAACACCCAGTGCACCATGCAATACGTGCCCTCCTTACTACCCATCACCAGCCTATCCCATTCCCCCCCCCCCCCGAAGCCCTCAGTTTGTTTCCCAGAGTCCACTGTTTAGATTTTGAGTGAAAACTTGCCAGTGAACTCTCAATATGGGCAACCTTTGATAGCTACGGATATTGAGACACTGGTCATTGCGACACACTGCCCACTCTCCCTTTCTTGCTCAGCTTCAGGGCGGCAATGCTCCCAACTAAAGTACTCTGTTCCTGGGCTTCTCTTGCAACTAGGTTAAGGCAATGTTAATGAGCTGTACCCGAAGAGATTTATAAATTAAGAGTGTCTTGTGAGACCCCTGGAAAGGATGCTTAGAGGAAGCTGGTTCAGCTAGAAAATAAATGCTTTTGCTCTTCTGATCTCGTTCCTTTTGGATATAAGGACAGCCACTTTGGTCCATGAAGTCATCTTGACAAAGGAAGTCTCGTGTTAGGATGGTGAAACAGGAAGATGGAAAGACCCAGAGTGTTGATTCCAATCCTGGAAGGTCTATCTCTGAGACCGCTCTACTTGAGAGGATGAACTACTCTGTGTTTAAACCACTGTCCGGTCACTGTCATCAGAGCCTAACAGATTGCCCGACTTACAGTGCTAGTTACTAACAGTTGTTAGTACAACTAACGACAACTAAGTTGGTATCATCACAATGTCCCTAAATTCAGGAATGTGTACAGCTCAGCCACACTCACTAAACTCTTAAAATTTTCAGATGTTCAGGCTCCTTGTGGTATTCCTAGTACCTGGTACAGTGCTTGTTACAAAGCAGTTATTCAAGAGAGAGTTCTTCAGGGTGATGAAGCTGTGGGGACGGGGTCTGTGACCTGCTAGCAGCCACTGTTCTAGCTCTAGGGAGGAAGCAGGTCTGAGATAATGAGGCCAACCAGCAGTGAGAAGCAGCGAACAGCCAGCAGAGTAAAGGATCACTGTTTCTAAACCTTACTGCCACGCCCCAGCCCAGCCGCGCCCATGCCATTGATAGAGTTTGGGTATATAACACACTGAATTTCTCCTTTTGCCTAAAAGTTTGAGTTTTATTTCTATAACAAGAGTCGTGAGTAAAACAATGTATTGAGGAAAAAGTGGCTTAGTAGGTACACAAAACAGAACAAAAATAAAACAAAAAATTCCTTTTCTCGAATTATAAAATATTTGCCCTATCTACACAAAGCTGCTAAACAGTGCAGAGAACACAAAGAACAAATCCAAGAACAGTATTTTCACACATATTGCTTATCCTTGACGGTCAGTGTTTTAGTATTAATTTAGCTTCTGACATGTGGAATTCAAATACTTATTATCAGCAAAAAAAGGTAGCAGTATTTAGAGTTCCAAGCATTGAGAAATTTAGACATTTGCCCTAGGGTCAGTGGTTCCTAAACTCAAAAACTGGTTGCCTTGGAATCACGGGAGAACTGGTTTACAGGACACATTACTAAGCCAAACCTCAGGAGGTCCTGATTCAGCAGGTTTGGTCTGGGCATTATATTCTGAGCCACAAAACTACTCTCAGGCAAAAATAGGCCCGAGTAGCTGATAGGTCTATGTGAACAAAACTAGTGAATATTTCGATTTGTTTCTCCCTTCAGGTAAGCCCCATCTTTATTTATAATTTATATGATGGACTATAGTTACCTCAACTGTAAATGTAAAGAGCTTAAATAAAGTGTCTTGGGCTTTTCTACCTATAAAATTCTTGAGTTTCACATGTAAGAATTATAAAGTATATTAATAGGTTTTTCACATTTTAACAAAATACTTCTCATCTTTCCTTTGGTAGGAGTTAGGATGCTGTCAGTAACAGAATGTCCAATTAAAAAATGGGTCAAACAATGAAGGATAGTATCTCGCGTGACAAGAGGAGGCAGGGCAGTCTCTGGTCAAATTCAGAAGCTCAGTAATGCCTCTGTGATTTCCTTACTTCTTTTCTCTCATTGTTTCACAGCTGCCACTGCAGCTCCAAGTATCCTATTCTTCTAGTCAAGAAGGAAACAAATTTCTATCTTAGGTGTCTTTTTTTTTTTTTTTTAAGAAAATGAAAATTTTCACAGAAGTTCACCTTAAACCAATTACTGGCATAGAGAATAGGATTAACTCCCTAAGAATAATTATTATTAGTTAGGGCGCCCTGGTGGCTCAGTCCATTAAGGGTCTGCCTTTGGCTCAGGTCGTGATCCCAGGGTCCTGGGATCGAGTCCGACAAGGGACTCCTTGCTCAGGAGGGAGTCCACTTCTCCCTCTGCCCCTCCCCCTGCTCTTGTTGTCTCTCAAATAAATAAATAATCTTCAAAACCAAATGATTATTATTTATACCCTGAGGCTTGGGAGGCTAACCTTACAAAGCACATGGAAGAAAAATCCATTAGAACAAAATCCGGACTCTCTACTATAGGAAAGAAGTGTGGAGAGCAGCAGCAGTTTGGGAGGCACCAACAGTGGTCCACCACATTCTGTGACAAACTAAGAAACCATGTTTAAAACAATCACCATGTAATTTAGCATGGAGAAACCAGTTCAGTGCACAAGGTGACTGGAAAACACGGACAATGAGCAACAGAAGGAAGATTAAGCTGCTAAAACTTTAAATCCTGCACAACAGAAAAAGAAACAAAAGATGTACCCAACCGGAAACTGGAAGGATATAACCCACTTTTTTATGCAGTGAAATTACTGTCAGTCAAATAAAAAACATCTTGAAAATTACTACTCAGCAATGTTCTCCTGCTCTAAACAATCTGTGTATCCATTACTCTCTCATTTCTAAATCCCTTAAATATTTCAAAGGTGTTACATATTAGACACAGAAGACATAACAGGAAAGAGAATAGATATTTTAATTTACGCAACAGCTAGTTCAGTTTTTAAACACTGTTCTTAAAAATTCTGCTCAGATGCCAGAGGATCAATGGCATAACAAATTACGGAAACTCAAACACAAACTTTAGAAATGGACCACTTTCATAGGCTTCCTTTGAAAATCTTCATGAAACTACGTACACTAGTGTTACCCAAAAATAAAAAATCCTGATCGTTCAGAATTTAATCTGGAAGCCCCAGAGTCAGTTCAGGACCCCAGCATAAATATTTAGTGTTGGCAGTACCGTAAAATATAGCACAGCTGCTATGGAAAACAGTTTTGAGACTCCTTAAAAAGTTAAACACAAAATTACCACATGACCTAGCAAATAAAGCCTTAGGTATATACCCCAAAGAACTGAAAATAGGTATTCAAACAAGTATTCGTAGACAGATATTCCTAGTGGCACTATTCACAAAAGTCAAAAGGTGGAAACAACCCAGCAGTCCATCAATAGGTGAATGAGTAAACAAAATGTAGGACATACATAAAATTTATTCAACCGTTAAAAAAAGAAGTACTGATAGATGCTACCAACATGGACGAACCTCAAAACCATTATACTAAGTGGAAGAAGGCAGACACAAAAGGTCATATACTATATGATTCCTTTTATAAGAAATACTTGGAATAGGTAAATCCACAGACAAAAAGCAGATTAGTGGTTGCCAGGGGCCGAGGGGAAGGGGGAAATGGGCAGTCAGAGCTTAATGGGCACAGGGTTTACTTCTGGGGTGAAGGAACTATTTTGGAACTAGATAAAGGCAATGGTTCCCCACCACTGTGAACACACTAAATGCCACTGAATTGTACACCTTAAAATGGCTAATTTTCTGCTATGCGAGCTTTATAGCAATTAAAAAATAACTGATGCAATTGCAATATGAAATACGTACAGATGTGAAGGCAGATGTGCATTGGAATTGGATCAATCCTGGTCAACAGTATTTCCACTTGCTTTAATACAGTATGGTATTCTACAGTTCTTCTGATTGGACACGGTCTGGGATCTTCATTCCATTCAGCGTTCTAAGATTTAGAATGTGGGTCTACACACTGAAGCTCAGATGTGTTCCCACACTACACTGGTAACTGAGCCACCCAGGCACCCCTGCAGCCATATACTTTTGAAGGATTAGCATATTAACTCTAGTTTATTAGAATACTGACTGATAATTATGAAAATGCTTTAAGCGGAAATAGTCACTGAGGTAAACTGTCTACAATTCCATATGTTAGTCATATTTACCTAGGAATATTTTATGAAACTCTAAATCTGAAAAGCATTTAAGTTTAAATTTCTGCAACAAATTCTTTTTAAAAAAATTTCCTATGGGCAGTATTTTGTTGTAAAAGTAGGTATAGGTAGGTATTTTCCTTGGGATGGTATCTTACCAAGAAATTAGTCCAAATGTAGACAATTGGCGTATCTACCAAATAAGAGCACCATCATCCACTGACAATATGGGCACATGAGAAAAGGAGTTAATAGTAGAATTTTGTCCAGAGAAGCCATTAAAACAGAGTTCTGCCCACTTCTGCCATATCAGAATATCACGTGTACTATTTTTTTAAAAAAATTTTTATTTATTTATTTGAGAGAGAACAAGCAGGGAGGAGAGGAAGAAGCAGGCTCTCCGCTGGGCAGGGAGTCCAATGTAGGGCTCAATCCCAGGACCCTGGGATCATCACTTGAGCTGAAGGCAGACGCTTAACCGACTGAGCCACCCAGGCACCCCTCACATGTACTATTTATGGTATTTAGTTTGTATTTAAAAAGCAACTTAAGAAGCTTTATCTTAAGCAGCTATCTGCGAAATTGCAGATTTTATCCATTAGCTATATTTTCCAACATGCGACATATATTAAAAGGGAAAAATTTCATTTACATGTTACCTTGTTACATTGTAATCAACTTTAGGCTTCTTTAATATACAGGACAGAGGAAGACAGTTGGTTAATATTTTAAATACCCTATCAGGTATGCACATTCAAGGCAACCAAGACCATCACACAAATACTTCAAATATCGCTACCTAAATCTGCATCAGATGGTTTATTAGCATAAGGGAAGTTGGAACTATTTTTTCACGGTGAACTATTCACTCATGGTGAAATGAGTGATATTCAAAGTATGTGGATGGCTAGAAGGTCCTTGCATAAATAAGAAACAAGAATTTGGCTAACCCAGCAGCAAAACACTTTTGGAGTAGTGCCCCATTATAAAGTTTCATTTGGTTCTTTGTTCCTCTCAGTGCAGGGTTCTGCTGGCTGAATTCATTAAGTTAGCTGATCCTTCTGTCAGAATGTTGTTGTATCTAGAGTAAATCTTTCACGTTAAGGTGTTTTTTGGAATGCTTAGAAAGGGCACAGAGTAGGGACTTTACTATTCTTACAGGAATGGGTTAAATGACTGTTTTTGTATCTACTTGCTAATACTGTGTATGTGGCCGAATTCAGTCCAGGACTTGTTTGCATGTGCTAACATACCTGGGAGCAAGGCTGCAGGGAAGGAAACACACATGGGTCAATCTACGTGCAGCTGTCAGAGGCTATAGGTACTTACCAAAAGAATTAACAAAGGTGAATGCCCAAATTGGCTTATCTCACCCCCCAATATGCCTAAAAATTATTTTCTAGACTACCAATGACATGGGTATGAGGCGCTGAGAAATGCAAAGTTAATCCTTATATAAAAAAATGAGCAACTATGAAATCTAACAAAACAAACAACTATGGCTATAGATTGAGAGTTCCAGTTTCCTAGATGAGTTGCCGGTGCTCAAAAGTATTAGCATACCATTTCACAATAAGAACTACTACACAAGGATGCTAAGAGTACCCCTATTTAAGAAGCACTTAAAATTCAAGACACAAGTAGCAGAGCAAACCTTTACCCTAGAATCTATGGTTATGGGGTAGAGGCACTCAGCAACATTGTGGATGCAGGAATCAAGATTAGGCTTGGACTACCTAACTGCAAAGTCATCTGGATAGCATGATATATTTGATACACTAATGGAAAGAAAACATTAAAGAAAAAACTTCACTCATACCTATTGCTTCCCCAATCGAACACATATTTATCTAATAACATCTTTTGATATGAGCTGATCCACTGAACAAAAATTTGGGTCAAAGCAAATGGGCAGCTACCTCCCTGAAGCATGGTGCTTGATAAAGGGAATGGCACTGGTAGGGTAAGTAGAGTCTCTGTCACTTTGTACTATATTACACTTCACCCAACTCTATGTATTTATAGCATCTGTCTGGCTCTCACAGGCATTGAGCTTGTCATTCCTAGAATGAAAGGTTACCAAAAGAAAACCTGATGTACTTATTATTTCAAAAATATTTACATATAGTTCTGTTCTGAATCAAACATATGATTTTCTCTGGAACGAATTTTCTACCACCCATATTTATAAATAAAAGACAATTTATTGTCTTTTTGTAAAAAGCTGTTTCAAATCCTTCATGGGAAGAGGCTGGTTATGAACAAATGGAAGTTTCTAAACTGAGCCAGTTCTTCGCTCGTTCACTAATTTAATCAACAATTACTGAGTGTGCACAGCAAGCAACAGGGGGTGGTATGTGTAAGGCGTGTCATGTGCACTATGTTAATTACTATAGCTGAGAACAAAATCATTAAATCAGATATGGCTTTCATTTCCTTTCTTTTTTTAAAAAGGAGTTTATTTATTTGAGAGAGGGAGAGCGAGGATGAGTGGGGGGCAGGGAGAGGGAGAAGCAGACTCCCCTGCTGTGCAGGGAGCCTCATTTGGGACTTGATCCTGGGACTCTGCGATCACGACCTGAGCCAAAGGCAGGCACTTCACCGATGGAGCCACCCAGGTGCCCCACACAGCTTTCATTTTCAAAAGACATTTCTATTAAGATTTTTATAAAATACAAAAAATATTTGGTGTACATAACAGATAAACTGTAGGCACTAATTAGGAAATGAACACACATATGCCTCAATCCAGTTCATCTGTAACTCAGGATAAAGATCAGCATCTTTGCGCTCCATCTCCTCCAAGTAAGGTTGTGTCGCCATGCAGATTCTTTCTCACACCTGCCTTCTATCCTGGGTCCCTTGATCTCCTAAACGATTTCTTAAATTTGCACAGTCTGGTGTCATTCATTGTGCTGTAAAGTTCAGTGGGTTTTGACAAATGCATAGTGTCACACAACCACAATTACAGTATCACACAGAATAGCTTCATCACCCTAAAAATCTCCCATACTTCTCGTATTCAACCCTTCTTCTCTTCCCCCAGGCCCCGGATCTTTATACGGTCTCTACAGTTTTACTTCTTCCAGAATGTCTATGGGCATTTTACACTAGGTAGAATTTTTAGATTGTCTTCTTTCAGTTAGCAACAGGCACTGAAGATTCCCTATGCCTTTTTGTGACATGACCATTTCTTCTTACTGCTGAGAAATATTCCTATTATATGGACGTACTACAGTTTGTTTAACACTCACCTATTAAAGGATATCATCTTAGCTGCTTCCGGTATACGGAATTATGAATAAAGCTGCTATCAACATTCATGTGCGGGTTTTCATGTGGACATAAGTTTTCAACTGATTTGGGTAAATATCAAGGAGCATGACTACAGGATCATATGGTAAGACTATGTTTAGCTTTACAATAGACAGCTAAACTATTTTCCAATTTTGCATTCCCACAGGCAATAAATGAAAGTTCCTGTTGCTCCACAACACTGCCAGCAAATGTGGATTTTAGCTATTCTAATAAGTATGTCATAGTATCTCACTGTTAATTTAATTTGCTATTCCCCAATGTCAAATGTGTTGAGCATCTTTTCATATGCTTATCAGCCATCTGTATATTTTCTTTGGCAAGGTGTCTGTTCAGATCTTTTGCTCATACTTTAATTGGGTTGTTTTCTTGTTGAGTAAAGACATTTTAAATAAAGGAATTATGTTTTTGTTCAGATTTACATAATTCACTAGAGAACAGGTTATAAATCAATCTCATTATTTCATCTAGGTCTGCAAAAGTGGAACCAATAGCAAATCACTTGAGTCTTTGATTTTCTTTTTAAAAGCAACACATAAAACTGAATCACCCCAAATGTCACAATCTCACATGGAGAAAGAATTAAAGAAATTAAGGCACATTCACAGACACAGTGAATAGTGAAACTAAAAAGTTTTTAACGTGCTCATTATAAATTCTGACCACATTTTGGCTTTATAAAAGAGTTAGAGTTGTACTGTTTAAAATATGAGCCACGTAAGTGACACAGTGTGCCCATTATCAGGGCTTTGGCAAACATCTATGTTTCGTTTCCATACTTTAGTCAAGCGTAATGATGCAGACTGCAAGTCAGTTAACTGGTAACTTTCCTCAAGTAGTATTGGGCATTTTATCTGAGATCTGGCTAATAACAGCTTAAAGGAAATCAACTTATTTTCTGTAGAAATTATAACTCCCTTCAATGAGTCAATGTGATGGAAACTTTCAACCAAAGGTTAAAAAAAACAAACACCAACTGGAGAGTTTCTTTGACTTTCTTTGTGTGAATTTGGTTTTTAGGAACCCCCCCCCCCACAAACTTTGGCAAGTGTATACATTAACTGTTATTCTACAGTGTGTCTGACACAAGCACAAAGTGCTTCTACTGTTCCCATGTTTTTAATGACCCCCCCTTTCGTATTCACCAAAACCAAATACATACAGTCTCGTATCAAACATCTGTCCTGAAAGATCCACAGGGAAAAAATTCAATTAAAGTCTAAGACTAAAAACAATCTAACTATATTTTTAAAATAAAGGGATATATAAAAAGTTATACTAGTAATGAATACCTAGCTTTCTAAGTAATAGGTAATTATAAGCATTCATTATGTAGTAAATTGGCCTTTTCTTCTCAATTATGATCACCAATTCAGAACAGGAAATAAAAAAAGAGAGAAACAGAAGTAATCTGGAGCAGCACATAGCCAAATGATTCACAAATCTTTTACAGTTGTTTCTAAAAACAAAACAGAGCGCACAGCACACATCTCCTCACCCCCAATCATAACAAACAGAAAGTAAAAATAAATGCAGCCCTAATGGATCAAAAACAGAAGTATAATTGACAGATTGGTTATTAAGAGGAGTGACTGGATTAAGTTTGAAAATACAATTATATTTTAAAGTGCTTTATATTATATCTCACTACACACACGATAGTTTCTTTTTAAAATGAATATTTACCAGTGCTTTTTTTCTTTTTAAATACAGAGACATATAGGAAGAAAATGAAACAAGAGGCCAATGATCCCAATGCCCAAGATAACCTGCTGACATACAAAAATAAGTATATTTTATAGTTCAAAAGCTGAACTAGTAGATAGTGTGAAAAGTGAAATGCATTTAAACCCTATCTGTCCAAACCAAGCAAACTTTGTAATCAACTGCTTCAGATATACAAATTATTGAAATCCCTTCTTCCCCTTCACAGAGCAAAATCAGTCATACAACTTTAGACATATTTTTACACAGAAAACAATTTATTTTACACTGAAAAATTTTATTCTACAGCATTTTTGGACATAGCTGTTAAGATCATGAATTTTTAAATATAAAAGAATAGGTTCTCTCTTGGTCTTGTTGGGTCTAATGAAATTAAGGTTCCCTTAAATATCATCAATAAAGAACGAAGTTGTAATGAGTAGTGAATAAGCCATAGAGATCTAAAGCACGGTGTAATGAATAGACACAGTAATACTGTATTTAAATATGTACTGTTGCAAATATCACTACATAGGCCATCACATCACAACATATAAATATATCAAAGCAACACACAGTACACCTTAAACTTACACAATGTTACGGATCAAATTTAGTCAATTAAAAAAAAAGAAATTAAGGTTCCTTTCCCATAGGAGAATAAAACACACTCATTTTGGTGTTTAGCATCTAAATCCTCATCTTGTAGTATTCTTGAGAACTAGATTAAATAGTTGGTATTATAAAAAAAAAAATCACCAGTCTCCCCAACTTTTTAACTTGCAAAGGAAGGTTAAGAGATGGAATTTAGGTAAAAATAATTTAGTTCTATTATGTGACACTGCAGGAGTACAAATTTTGAGCAAAAAGTACTACTAACTTCTGTTACAGCTGTCTTTGGAGCTGTGTCTCTAATGCCTCTCCAACAATACTACTAATCCCATTCCTCTGTAATTCCTGTCCCAACTCCCGGAGAATCTACTTTTCTGCTAGTCTCAAGTCTCTCAACAAGTCTCAGCAGATGGTCTTTCTCATTTACTGAGAAAACTGAGATAACTGAAGTCATCTGACACGAGTCCTCAATTACTACACTTACCACCTGTGTGGTAGTCAGCCTCCAAAATGGCACCCGACGATCCCAAGCCAGAACCATCCAGCTGACCTACAGCAAATTCCTGATCCACAAAAATGTTTAATCCTGCTTTAAGCACTACATTTTGCTCTGATTTGTTACACAGCAATAGATTAAGTTAAATGTAATCCCCTTAATTTTCTTATTAGTTTGCAAATATTATTTAAGTTTTTGCAAATATTTAAGTTTTTCTCCAATGTAGAAAAAGCACTTTCCCTTCAGTTCTTTCATCTTACTCCTTCAGCCAAACTTTTCCAGAAAGTCCAACCCCAGTCATGCTACTAAAACTGCTTTCTCAAAGGTCAATCGATATTCTCATAATTGCTACATCAATGGTCTGTTTCCTTCTCATTCCTTTGATGTGTGTGCAGCTTTTGACAATTAGAAGTTTTTATATCCTTAGCTTCCACAACACTGATTCTCCTTAGTTCTGACCCAGGCTCTGTGCTCTAATTTTCTGACTTTCTTCATGTGCTATATTTTTATTCAGGTATACTCCTTAAACACAGACATTTCTCCAAGATTCTGATTTCAGTTCCCACCTTTCCTCAAAAATAGGTGTGACCGTAACAACCAGCACAATTAAAATTTACTAATACTAACGTGCTAGGCCTTATGCCAACCTCTTTATATATCTTATACATCATCCCATTCATGCTTAGCCTTTCCATTATAACCCTTGGTGCCTAAATATATTCTACAGTTCGGGTAATCTACCACATTAGCGAGGCTTTCTTTCCAAACTTTCCAGGATTAAACTGCATTTCAAATGCCTTATTCTCTCATTTACCATCGTCTCCCCAATGTTTAGAGCAGTGCTTGATATGACAGTAGGTGTTTATGGAGCACATGGTAGGATATTTGTTGCATAAATGACTGGAAAACTCACACATATTCCGTCTCTTTTTGAGACAGGGTGGGCTGCAATAAAAAAAAAATAAGACTACAGGCTTAGGGCTACAACTATTATAATAGGTAATTCAACCTGCTTGTTGCATTTCTAAAGCATATATTTCATGTATATTGTGTATTATGTATTTCATGTATGATGTATATTATAAAGCACCAACATTTCAAAAGTTGTGCAAGACTTCTATATAGAAAACTACAAAATACTGAGTGAAGTTTTAAAAATTTCTTAAGAAACGGAGAAATAAAGCAATGCATAAAATGAAAACTCAGTATTGTGAAGATGTCAATTCTCTCCAAATCAATCTACGGATTTAGTTCAACCACAATCAAAATTTCAGCAAGACTTCTTGTGGAAATTGAAAGTGATTCAAAAGCTTATACGGAAACGCAAAAGACCAAGATAAAATAATAGTCTTTAAAATGATGATTGACAACACTGCCCTGATGAGGCTGTGGAACTTTCTCACAGGCTTTTGGAAGCCTAAATTGACACAAGCACTCTGAAACAATGTTTGAAAGTATTTTCTAAAGTTGAACATATACGCATCTTGTGATTCAGCAATTCTTTGCTTGAAAATAAATTCAAAGGAGGTATAAATATGAGCACTGAAAGACATGAAAGAATGTTAACAGCAACACTGTCTCTAATAATTTCGAACTGGAAATAATCCGAATGTCCCTCTACAGGAGAATGAATAAAATGAGTAGTAGCATATTTATACAGTGGAAGACTACACAGCAATGAAAATGAAGAAACTCCTGCTACCTGCAATATGGAGAAATCTTAAAAGATGCTAATGGGTAAAACAAGCCAGATGCTAGACTGCACTGTATCACATCTCATGATACCTTGTTCAAAAAACAGTTACAACCGTACCTTTGGTGTTAGGAGTTAAAATAGAGGTACTTTTAAGGCAAAGGAGTGGGGTGTAGTAATCGGGTGGAGACATCTAGTGGTCTTTTGGGATACAAGTAATATTCTATTTCTTGAGTAGTGGTGCACAATTATGTTCACTTTGTGATGTTTATCAAGTTATACACTTAGGATATGTGCACTTTAACATTTATTACACATCAAAGCAACTGAAGCAATTGAAGCATTCAGGGAAGACCACGGACACCTGTGGTCCTTGATCAGTTTTTAAATCGGCAATCACAACACTGAAGATGCAGGATTCTTTGAGAGAAACCACACCTACTTTTTAATTCTCACAATCCTTCTCTCTATATATACGTATTGACTATAGTAAGTTTAAAAATCATAATTATAACGTAGGGTTGAATCATATGGCATTGCCATTTTTGTAGGTCAAAAGCAGGCACAGATCGGCAACTGCTGTTAACTTAGCCAATATTGTTGTAAGATGGTTTCACTGGTATGACTATAAAACACATTCAAAATAATCTCACCAGTAGGTACATGTAAACATAGTATTAGAAAAGAAGTCTTGGAGGACACTTTCCGGACTGGAGAGAAAACGAAGAGGGATTAGAAACACTGATAAGACTCCAAGTTACGATGATTAATATTTTAAAACGTAATAGTTGCAGTAGACAATTGGCGGTAGATCTAGAAAACAGCAGTCCTGACCGCAGGCAAATATGCTATGTCCCACTTTCACCTCCTTCCTGTACTAGAAGGGGGCCTGGGGCCTCAGCCACCCAGTCAGTAAATCCCTTACAGGCACTGCCCTTTCAGTTTGGGGCCTCTAAGAATCCCCTCTATTAAGGTGTGTCCAATTACTCCCTTACCTTTTTCCAAAGGCAGCTCCAATGAAAAGCAATAGGAAGTCTGCCTGTTAAGCGCAAAAATTTTGTAGAGCAAATTGTCCATTACACCACCAAGTGTTCCTAAATAAAAACTCACAAGAGAAATCCTTTTCAAGGGAAAACCATCTTCTGGATGAACTGATATGCATCTTCTTTCTGACAGCAAGCTAACGTATTTCCCTTTTATACTGAGAAATAGAGGTAAAACCAAAGTCCAATTGGAGCAATTGGACTGAGGTTGAGCAAACCTGCATTTTACTATTTTCTTTGTTTTTCTGATCACATTGTCCCACATTTTGTTGGACGTTTCCTAGGAAAAAACAATATAAATAAATCTAGTTCATACCAAACTCAGTATTATACAACTAATATATCTTAATCATAAATTAGGGGCTAATTATTAAATTAACATTTTACCTTTGAAGATACAAATTGTCAAAAAAACACAAAACTCAGCACCACATTGAGCTACAGTGGACTCAGCTCTTGAGCACCAATTGGGAAGAACAGATTTCCTTAAACTTGCTAAAATAATGAGATCTTTTTTTTTTTTTAAGATTATTTATTTATTTATTTGACAGAGAGAGAGAGAGAGAGAGCCAGTGAGAGAGGGAACACAAGCAGGGGGAGTGGGAGAGGAAGAGGCAGGCTCCCAGCGGAGGAGCCCGATGTGGGGCTCGATCCCAGAATGCCAGGATCGCGCCCTGAGCCGAAGGCAGACGCTTAACGACTGAGCCTTCTTTAAAAGTGCTAAATACATTTTAAAAAGAGGTCTCACGAGTTGGATTGGGTCCTTTATATGGTTTATTATGACATTTTCCAGAAGGATATTAATCTATGGTTTCAAATACAAAAATGCTTTAAATTTTTTAAAAATGTAACTTGAAGTGGGGGTGTATTTGTGGATACTGTTATCCAAACTACTTATCTGTACTCCCCTTCCCCTGGCGAAAATCTCAGCTATTAACATGTCAGAGTGCATATTACCCCGACCATCTCTGCATGCTAGAGAGCACTAAACACTCAATAAATAGTTATTTAATGTCTGGATTCTGTTATAGCTTCTGTATTATTTATAACTCATAACATATTTTTTATATTTCACATTAAAATTTTTTTTGGCTAACCTAAACAAGCTTAAACTGACAGGGGTTCCAAGTACTGCAAAAGAAGGAATAGTTTTCAGTACGCAAAAAAGTTCTGGAGGGAGAAAAAAAAGAAATATGCTTGTTTTCAAATGAAAGCCAGCATCTACCCATGCAGACTGATGTGATGAACAATTCCTAGTTCCCAGCTTCAGACGGGTTCTTAACACCACTTGGCAGCAACGTTTTAATTGACTTTCATTCTCCCTTCAGCAGCTCTTCTCAAATTTTTGTCACTCTCCTTAGGCCACCTATCTAATTCCTCTTGTGCCCCCAAGTAAACTTCACTTTTGTCGCCTTACAGCTCCAATCTTATCTGTAGTTATGCCCACTCTTACTTCTTCAAGTCTTCAAAAGATGAAGTCACTGACCTCTGTTCTGTATCCCTGATCAGTTTTCTTCCCAGCTACCCTGGGACCTTGTTCCAACTGGTTCTTCTCTTTCCCACATCTTCAATTTCTTGCTTAGTGGGTCCTATTTACCAGCTGAAAAACATGCCTTAGTCATTCCCATTCTTTGATGCGTCTTCTCAGTGAACTTCTCTTTTCCTTCCCGGACAAAAGACTAGTTCACACTGGTTGTTAGCACTCCCTCTTGCCCTGTCCACTCCTGCACTGCCTGTAATCTACTTATATTCCCTCCTCCCCTCTCAGTGAAGGTGGCTGGTGTCTTCCTATTGGACAAAGGATGCTTCTTAGTCCCCAGCTGATGGGACCAACATGTAGCACTTGACAGAGTTAACACCCCTCCTCCTGTTTTTCCTAATCTCACTCCTCCGATTCTGTCAGGCTAACCATTTCTTCTAGGTCTCCTCTGCCCACCACCTAGACATTTGGCTTCCTTTAAGGTTCTATCTTCAATCCTCCTTTATTTACACCCTCCATCCTTAGCGATTTAATCCACTCTTTATTTAATGACTCCTGTTACTATTCAATAACAATATTTGGTGTTTTAATTAAACTTGTATATTCTAATCTACATCTATTGCCCTTAGTTTTCTTGCTCTGCAGGACCCTATATCTAATTTCTGTTCTCTGAACAAAAGGAATATCCTACTCACATTTCAAACTCATAATGTCCAAACCTCTTTATTCCCAATGAAACTGATTTCTCTCGTGAATTTCTCATCTCAAATATAATCCAAATGCTGGAGTGCGGTCCTTCCCCTCTCATTTGCTAACCCCCTATCCCAGCTTATCAAACCCTAAGATTCTGTCTCCTTAACTTCCGTAGCATCTATCTTCTCTCCCTTTGTGCTGCCACAGTTTAAGATCTTCGTCCCATTTTCAATCATACCACTTCAAACATTAAGGATTCCAAGCTCCATCTTCTCCACCTCCAATTTATCCTCCAGGTTTATCTTCCTATTACGAAGATTTGCCTTTTTCTGCTCCAGTAAGTAAGCCCTTAAAAATGGCCCACCAATGCCTACGGGATTGTGTGCTCTTTGGGATGGCTCATGACATGACTCTGATCTATCTTCCTCGTCGGCCTGAGCTTCCTGCCCCCAAGCACCTCACAACAAATACTCTAACAGCACTGAAGTAGGTAACCATTCTTGAAGAGACCTAGAAGACTTTGGTCTCGTTCTCGAGTGCCCTCTTACCCCCGCTTTTCTGCTTAATTCTTCATCATCCTTCTTCAAAACCCACCACAGACATCCTGTGCTCTGGGAAGCTGCCCACACTCTCACGTCGCTGGGCAGGAGTAATCACTTCCTTCTCTGTGGCACCTCCAACTGTGCACACATCTCCTACTGTCCTCAGCACCTGCCCAGAGGGATCAGTCGTCCATCTTTGGAGACTGACGTCACCTGGGTCGGGAATGTGTAGATGTTCTTGTGTTTATTTATTTGACAGAAATTATCTCTTTCTAGGCCCTCTTCCCCTCTGTTGGGTGGGTTAGGAGCTATCTGAGGATCACAAGAATCTAGCACAGGAACTGGAATATCAAAAACACAGAGTTCTTCAGGTTAGAGATAAAAAAAAAATTGGAATTACGCAAATCTGGGTTTAAATCCTGGCTCTGCTACTTACAAGTTCTACGGACTTGAAACAAAGAGCCATTCTCAACATGTTTTCCTATTTCTGAAATGGGGAGAATACCTTTCCCACAGATAGTTGTGAGCACCGTATCAGAAAATGGGCACTCAATAAGTACTTAACATAGTACATGTAATGTTTGGTGAGTTTATGAAAATATTTGTGTAACATTTCAAACATCATAAATATTTAAGATTAAAACTAGACATGTGAGCACAGATTTATTTTTTAAAACCTACTAATCAATGTATTTACTTAAAGGTAGTATTTTAACAGACACTTTACATTTTTCTAAAACCTAAAACTTCAATTTTCTCTTTTGACTTTGGTTGATGGCTGTTCCAGGCTTAAAATCTTTATAATCCTTGTAATAGAAAGACGCATGAAATCACTAATTTAATCTACCTCCTCAAACTCAACATGACTGGGTTACAATTACTTCTACTTCACTACTGAGTAACTCGGGTGCTTCAAAATAAAATTAAAAAGAAAGTGACTGAAAGACACATGAAGTCAACAGACATTAGAAAAAAAAAATAAACCTGATATGAAAATGTCATCTGCAGTCAAGACAGCTATTACTCAGCATCATCAGGTTAAAGCTGAGAACATAAAAATCAAGTCATCAAAACATCAGTATTAAAAGAGTAGGGTCATGAATATTTTTGTCCCTTTTACTTGTTCATGTTCTGTAACATTTTCTACAATAAGCATGTTTCACTTTTTTACAATAAAAATATTTTAGAAAATCTTTTTGAAAATGCTCAAAATAAACTGTCAGGTAAAAATGTAGAATTATAACACTGTGTATTCCATATGCTCTCACTTACATTAGAAAACGTATATGCAGGGGATATACATAGTGGGGGAGAAAAATGAGAAGGCAATATGCAAAAACCGTTTGGTTCCCTGGTGAAATTGTCAGTTTTCATGGCCTTATATACACTTTTCTGTATTTTCCAATTTCTTTATAATAATATGGTATACTTTTTAAAAATAACTGCTTTTTTGATTCACATACTATGAAATTCAACCATTTAAAGTGTATAGTTCAATTATTTTTGGTATATTCAGAAGATTGTACAACCATCCCCACAACCAATTTTTAAAAAAGATGTTATTTATTTGAGAGAAAAAGAAAGAGAGGGAGAGAGAGAAAAAGAACACAGGGAGAGTGAGAGGGAGAAGCACATTCCCGGCTGAGCAGGGAGCCCAATGCGGGACTCCATCCTAGGACCCTGAGATCATGACCTAAGCCGAAGGCTTAACTGACTGAGCTACCCAGGCACCCCCTCACAATCAATTTTAAAATGTTTTCGTCACCCAAAAAGAAAACCTGTACCTGTACCTCATTACCTTCTTTCTCCAGTCCCTAGCAACCTCCAGTCTATTTTCCAGTCACTATGGATTGACTTATTCTGGATATTTCACGTAAGTGGAATCATATAATATGGTCCTTTGTGAATGGTTTCTTTGACTTAGCATAATGTTTTCAAGGTTCATTAATATTGCAGCATGTATCAGCCCTTCATTTCTTTTTGTCACCAAGCAATATTCCATTGTATGGATAAAATGCATTTTATTTGTCAATTTTTGAGTTGGTTGTTATTTGAGTTGTTTCCGCTTTTTGGTATAATGAAAAATATGCTGCCATGTATATTCATATACATGTTTTCCACGTATATATGTTCACAAATCTGTTGTGTAGATACCCAGGAGTGGAACTGCCTGGTCATTTGGTAATTCTACGTTTAACTTTAAGGAACTATCAAACTGTTTTCCAAAGCAGCTGCATTTTATATTCCCAGCAGCAATAGAGGAGAGCTGTAATTTCTCCCTGTCATTGCCAACACGTGTTACTGCCCATCTTTTTGATTATAGCCATCCTAGCGGATGTGAAGTGATAGTTCATTATGGATTTGATTTGTATTTCTCTGATGGCTAATGATGTTTAGCATCCTTCAAATACTTACTGTTCTTTTGGCAAAGTGTTTATTCCGGTCTTTTGCCCATTTTTAAATTGGGTTATTTGTCTCTTCATTACTGAGTTATAGGAGTTTTCAAAAATATATTCTAGCTACAAGTCTATATTCAGATATATGATTTGCAAAATGTTTTATAATGCATTTATAAAGACAAAAAAGAACTCCAACTCTTCTGAGAATTCAATTAGCAAACACTGTGGTCAGGGAGTATAACATGGCAATGACAATTATAAAACAACTTAAAATGTGAGCGGCACTTTATAATTTTCTACTCAATCCTCACATGGACTCGTAATAGTAGGCCTGGTTCTCAGGTCAAGAATTGAAGGTCTATAGAGGTAAGGTGATTTATTCAAAGTCTCTCCTGACATCATTATTTTTCTATGCTTTATCTTTCTTACTTGTTTTATTTAAATTAATGCTCCCCCTCTGTGTCTTAATGCTTTTTAGACTGTCTTAAATGCTTTTTAGAACAAAGCAGGTATGTTTACACAGAAATTTCTCAAAGACTCATGGCTAAGAAGGATTAATAATACCCAATAGGGTATCTGGTACAGATTTCTGCTATGGGATTACTCACACACTCTGATAGTGTGATAGGTCTGATAGAAGGAACTGTGTAACCTGACAGAGACTCGTGAGGATTGACATGACAAAGTAGAAGGCAAGTGATCCCAACAAACCCAGCTCTGTGGAGTTCTATTAGTATCCTATGACTACTGTAATAAATTACCACAACCTTGGTTCTTAAAAAACAGAAACCTATTCTCTCACAGTTCTGAAGGCCAGAAATTCAGCCTGTAATCAGTTTCACTGGATCAAAATCAAGGTGTTGGTGGCCACAATCCCTCAAGAAGCTCTAGAGGAGAATCAGTTCCTTGCCTCTTCGAGCATCTGGTGGCTGTTGGCATTCCTTGGCTTGTGGTCCCATCGTTCCATCTCTGTCTCTAGGGTCACAGTGCCTTTTCTTCTTGTGGCTGAAATCTCCCCCTGCCACTCCTACCCTCCATAAGGACACTTGTGATTGTACTTAGTCCTGCCCCCACGATCCAGGTCCTCATCTCAAGGTCCTTAACTTAACATCTGTGGACTTTGCCACATGAGGTAACCTTCCAGGTTCCAGGGATTAGGACATTATCAGTACACACTGGAGGTGTATGTATGTTTTGGGGGGATATCCTTACAAGACCCAGGAACAAAGTTCCAAGGGGCAACACTCCATTATCTTCTTTTCTTTATATTCATAGTCTACTTAATTCAGGTACAAAAACTGCTCTCTCACAGCAATGTTCTTTCCTAGCCCTGACACTATCCCCAAATACTGCTAAAAGTTACCATCTTAGTTACCTGATTAAGATCATGTAGCTTCTATTACTAAGAACACTTTCATATAGAAGAAAACACTATCTGGATGCAAAGTTGTTATAACAAAATAGTTGTAGGAGGATAAAAGAAAAACTGAACAAATTCTTTTCTCTTAAAATTATTTACAAACATATGCTATAAAGTTAACATTAAGGAGGAATTAGATATTTAATAGTAAATCACTCCTCAGCTACCTGAAAGTAATTGAAATGTGCAATTCAGTAATAAATGGTTCACATACAGTACAAGTTATGAAATGTATTGGCAATTTCTTTTCTCTTATGCTAGACAGTGAGTATATGGGCTTTCTTAATTCATATTCTTTTTATGTCTGTAATATTTTTACAATATTATAATTTTTAAGTATTAAAAAAAGGATACAATGTCATCCTCCTCCATGAGCCCTAGAAAGCATCCCATGCACTAAGCTTCATGTTTTCTCTAAAATTACAGCAGTAATTCTATCAAATGCCATTGTTAAAATCTACAAACAGGTCAACTCTTTGGTTATGAAAAAAATTCTTGCTTCCTTATTAACTCTTTAAGGAAGTAGAGAAAAGGTAGTGAAAATGAGAAAGTCTCTAACTGGGAAACAGATCTGCTGATTAAGCTGCCAGTCTCCACATGCTCTGCCCTATAATTTCCTACTTGTTTATACAGAGAGATTTTTGTGCTATTTACTAAGATTAAGTTATCCATCTCCCAGATGGATTTTGCTGGCTAGATGTTAACTGCTGCAATTCTCCTTTTCTTGCCACAAGCAACTTGTCCTCAAAGAAAAGATATGTTTCTGAAATACTTATAAAATCGCTTTTAGTAGACAAATCATACTTTCTCATTGACTTAAACTGTAATTTCAGAGATTTATTCTTAAGGAAAAAGTATAGCTCCAAGGAAAATTTATGCTTATATCCAAAACATTCTTTCTGACAGAGAAAAAAAAAATTCCATCATAGTTCATCTCAACTGGGAAAAAAACCTCAAAGATGTGTGTTAGACAGCAGACAAGCTGTCTACCAGACATTAAGGAGACCAGGAGAAGGTCCTGGTTCCCAATCCTAAACCTCTTCCATTGGAAACTGTCCATGCTAAATGATGGCTAAGGGGAAGTTCCATCTGTATTAAATAAGCCATAGATCCTGTGCTCTAGGCTTGTGGTTTGTGGTTTTCTATCTTTACAAAGTAGATTTTAGGCTTAAACTTCAAAATTTCAGTAATAAAAATCACAGAATATTTGTAGGATTTTCCTAACATATGCATTTTTCAACTAAAGATTCTCTACGTTGCATATTCAATGTCTAGTTCTTTACACTGGAGTAAATATGGCTTACTAAACCACCAAAATACTGATTCTAGGTTAAAGCTTCGTAAGCAAAGCCACCAGCCCATCTGAGGTTCCTAAGTGGCTCAGGGTAGCAGTCCTTGCTCCAGTATCTGTTAATATGTATACCCTCCCTTCTAAGAACAAATGAGGATTTGAGAACACGTGTACTCATTGGGTTACAGCAAGGAAAACCACAGTTCATCAGGTTTCACGTTTAACAGAGGTGCCGGAACGAGAGCCTCTAAGCCGGTAACTAATCAAACGATCCATTTTTCAAAATAAAATCAAAACAAAAAGTCCTTAAAGTAAGTGGGCGGGCCAGGGGAGCAGCCAACAGATATTTTACTCTCACAGGAGTCTGATGCGTTCCACGGAAGAGGCAGAAGGCTTGAGACTCAAGTCAACTAAGGGAATGATGGCCATTCTTTAACCTCCTGGGTAGCATTCGGGAAAATGGGGAAGAAACAACAGATCCTGAGAGAAGAGAAAAAGTTAACAAATCCATTTCAGGGCCAGTGAGCTGAGGAGCTGTAGAGGGAGAAATCGTTCTGAAGTTATTATCGTAAACTGTAATTGTTTCCATTTTAAGGCTTAACCCCTGTAAGGAAAACTTGCGACAATTTGGCAAGAAGAGCTTGCCAACAGTTAGTCACTGGAGGGAAACAAAGGCACTCTAAGAACTGCAGAGAGCCCGAGGGGGCTTGTTTGCATTCTAATATCAAGCTGAACAAGGGTGGGAGGAAGCCATTTCTGTTTGGAAATGATGTGAGGCTATTGTTGTTACTGTTGCTGTTATTATTTTAACTTTTATTCTGACCTGTGGTCCTTACTTTTTATTACTCAGGCAGATGACACCTCAGGAAATCTAGGTTATAGGAAACTGAAAATGTTTATTTTTTTAAAGATTTTATGTATTTGAGAGAGAGCGCGCGCGCGTGTGTGTGCACAAAACGAGGGGGGGGGGGTGGCGAAGCAGACTCCCTGCTGAGCAGGGAGTGGATGACAGGGCTCAGTCCCAGGACCCTGAGATCATGACCTGAGCCGAAGGCAGATGCTTAACTGCCCCCTAGGCGCCGCAGAGACGGAAAATGAGTGAGGCAGGGCTGGACCTGCGCATGTGGCTTACTGAAACGTAAGGTGCTGGCAAAGATCTGCCTGGGTACGTCCAGGAGTAACGTGGCGAAATTGCAAAACAAACAGAACAGAAACCCCAAACCCTGATTCCTAGACAAATGTTTGAGCTATAAATGCGAGAGGGCTTGACAAAAGGTTGCTGAGAACAATCTAGATGAGAAAAGAACCAGTAAGTCACGAGTGACAACTAAGAGATTGTGGATGCAAGTTCAAGACAATGTGAAATCGAGAAGGAATCTGGGCACCATCAACAAAACACTGAGGAAATTACAGACAGGTTAAACTCACATAAATTTGCTGAGTTTTTGTTTAGTAGCCATCTAGTAATGGCCTAAAGAGATAAGTTATGTCAAGTTAGGGTAAGTAACGGCCACTGTATATATACTTTTGATGTGCCTGTCTTAAATCACTGATACCCCTGAATTCTCATTAAAATAAAGTAGTTTTATATCAAGCCAGCTAGCTGACTTTGAATTTGCCAAAAAGCCCAATTGTTAGAAGAAAGGTATCAGAGAGATCTAATGTACCATGGCCATGGCCCCAATGACACAGTATTTGAGGCGTCTTTCCAACACCAATTTATGCACCCATTCAATCTCAATACCTGAACAATCTTGTGATATCAGAGCTACAATAGGCCAGATTTCACCAAATTTTCAATGGATGAGCCACAGAGTTCCAGAGTCCTGGGGTATAAGTAATTATAAAATTCTATCAAGGTCAGCAAAGAATTATTTACAGTTTAAAAGAAAAAAGTCCCTGTTGATTCATATTATCTGCTCACTTATGAAGATTATGGTATGGGGTCCAATAATTTTAATGTGTTTC
Organism: Ursus americanus; assembly: GCF_024610735.1. Lineage (NCBI taxonomy): Eukaryota > Metazoa > Chordata > Mammalia > Carnivora > Ursidae > Ursus > Ursus americanus. The sequence goes on along the minus strand of NC_142151.1, from coordinate 18,990,202 downwards.
TTAAACAAAAATGGTGTGAAAAGGGTTTTGTTTTTAAAGAACAACAATCTTCACAAAAGTAGAGGACACGAACAGAAAATATAAGTTCTAAAAGAGTGGTGTTGATATGGATTGAAAAACATGAAAAAGAAAAAAAATTAATTCAATAAACATTTAGTGAGTGCCAATTGTGTGCCAGGCACTGTTGGGTTTCCACTAATTTAAGAGTTCATATTTCACTAATTGTGATTTTATTTATAACACTGTTGTATAGTAATATGAACATATTTGAAATATTTCTTTAGCCTAAATATTCATCACTTTGTCTCCCAGGCCAAACACAGCTGAAACACTCAGGTATTTGGCAATTACTCTTATAAAAGTTGGCTAAGAAGTGAGACTCTTTCAACATTGTATCATGTATACATTCTGTATTTATTTATTTATTTAGAGTGTAGGGGAGGAGCGGGGGGGGGGGTGGGCGGAGGGAAGACTATTAGGCAGGCTCCATGCCCAGCATGGAGCCCCACAAAGGGCTTGATCTCATGACCCTGAGATCATGAGCTAAGAAGAAATCAAGAGTTGGGCACTTAACCCATCGAGCCACCCAGGTGCCCCTACATTCTGATTTTAAAAATAAGTTATAGGGGCGCCTAGGTGGCTCGGTGGGTTAAGCATCAGACTCTTGATCTCAGCTCAGGTCTTGACCTCAGGGTCATGAGTTCAAGCCCACACTGGGCTCCACGCTGGTCATGGAGCCTACTAAAAAAAAAAAAAAGGTTACATAAAGAGAGTCCAAGTATATTTATTATTTATAAATCAGTATATGTCTATGAGTCTGATATTTAAAATAAGATAAGTAATATTTTGAAAAAATTTTAATACAGAAAAAACAATTGTTTGGAAGGAGAATTAAGGAGACAAACATTTATTGAACACTTTGTGAGTGACATGCTGGGTTCTTTATATAAAATTAAATACTCATAATCTAAAAGGAAAACACTGATGTTTCTATTTACTATCGAAAACAGAGAATGAAGAAGAGAAGATACTTGCCTAGGGTCACAAGTGGCAAAGCCAGATTAGAATCCAGGCCCACCAGATTACAAATACTACTTATTTGCTATTACAAACCATATTTAAAAAATTAATTTGTCTCTCTGTAGGAGTAATCTAGGAGTAACTTTAAGAAAATGGATTTTGATAAAATCAAAATCTTTACTTGGTCATATTGCCCCTAAATCCCTCACAGAGTGTTTACTGCTTATACTTTTAGTGTTTGGGGGTTTCAAAAAGGTAATTTTAGCTTATGTCACTAATACTGTTCCCAAATCTAATCATATCGTCTAATCATGCATTTACATTGTTATTTTTAGGATTATTCTTCTAAATGTAAAATGAGAAAAGAACTGAGGCAATTTTCTGAAAGATCTAAGCAAATCCATTAATTCTTCCACTTATCCATGCATTTCAAAGGTAAGGGTTCATATTCAGAATTATTTAAATGTTTGCTAATGTTTATACTATATATTGGTTTTTCTTTTCAAAAGTAAGCCATATTTCGGAGAAAATTAAGTTCCAGAATAAAGTTCTGAACAAGATGTTAAAGGCCAAGAAGTTCTGCTATAAACAAGCCTTTATGACCCATTATTCCCTAAACTTACTTGACCACCGAACCCATTCTCAGGTAAGACCACTTGGGATCTTTAAGCACTACTGAACTTCACACGTTAGGGAACTAAATTATCCTTAATTGGTAGATGTTAAGTTAATAAGTGAGGAGACGAACTTAATGATTTGGAAATGAACAAAATATATGGGTATGTGCTTCATCTTTAGAACCTGGCAAAGAAATCCTTGTCGTCAGTCACTCTTCTTTTTCACTCTCCCAGTATTTCTCCATATTTTTCTTTAACAGACTTCAACTGATTATTGATTTATCTCTATTGAAGATCTATGAAGGTCTATGATTAGAGGTAAATGGGACCAAACACATAAGAGAAAATAGTGTAAAGTATAGTTCTGCCACGAAAATGTTATGATTATTCACAGACTAAATATGTGTTAGCAAATTAGTTTCAAAGATCACAGAGGACTTGCACATTTTTATTTTTATACATTCAAAATATTTTAAAAATATATTTATTATTTTTAAGTAATCTCTACACCCAATGTGGGGCTTGAACTTGCAACCCTGAGATCAAGAGTTGTGTTCTCCACCAACTGAGCCAGCCAGGGACCCCCAAAATATTTTTGATTAAAAAAGAAAACAGTTGATAGGATTCTGTAAAAGCAACACTTGTTTGTTTTTTCCCCACAGTAGCTATCTGTGAATGGCTTACAGCCCTCATCAATCTTCGTAATAGTCCAAGAAATAATCTTATTACTTTAGAAATTTTAAATGAACCTCCTATTATTACCATGGTAAAGTACTATACTAAAAATAAGTGGAAATAAATTGAGTGTGCATGTTGCCCAAGGTCACATAAGTGAGTCAGTATGTAAAAGTGGAATAGATTTCTTGAGTATTGTCACTTAGTCCTCATCTTTAACTGCTAACCCTCCCTTTTCATGAATATACAAGCTTAAGTATACACCCACCTCCTTCACATGTGCCAATCCTGGAAAATGGCATAGTGGGGGCAGTTCACAAAATAAAGATATTTCAGGAAAGCATCACATAATTGCAAGGCATTTGAAGGCACTAACCCTTTAGTAATCTCTTCCTAGTCCTCCCACCCCACAACATTGTTTTTCTAGAACTCTTTAAAATACCTTTTATACCTCAAATTCCCTATCTGACATTGACATTTACTAATAAACATGATTTTCCCCCAAGGAAATAAATTTGGTGATTTTATGCCTTTTCTTCAAATCTTTAAAAAACATATAATAATTGGTCGCATGCACAGTATGCAATTTTAATTTCCAGAATACCCTGAAGATTTGGCTGCCAAGTTTATCTATGATAAATATAAATCAAAATCATGTTCATTATGAAATAATAATTAATAGTTTAAATACTATTTGATATTATGAGAACATAATATGGAAAAAATGCACAAAAACTTCCCTCTTTAACTTCATGGTTAAACATGAGCACTTGGATAACAAAAACAACCACAAAACATTTCCTAGCAATCACCATAATATGAGCTCAAGAGAAGTAAGAAGAGCCCAAAATGGCAAAACTATTATTATACTCCAGACACTTCCATAGCTACTTCAATAACTAAAAACAGAACAGATTCTAAATATGAATACTGTGTAACTGCAACATATTTCACAAAGTGTTGTCAATCTCATTTTATTTTTGGGTACTGTAAATGACCAATTATATTATAAAGCCAACTGATTTTTGAATCATCTATATAACAATATGTACATATACTATAACATATCCTCTCATTTTCTTTAAAAAATTCTTGCTTTTATGCTAAATGAGTCTTACCCACTACTTTCTAAGATAAAGTGTAGAAATGTAAAAGTAAAAATTATAATTTCACCAAAATACAAGAACAAAAAAGCTAAACGGTCCAGACAGAAATCCTGAGCTCCCTCAGCACAGGATTCTGCCAGCATTATTCAGCACCAATAAGCAAATGAAATTTGTGGACAAACACGAAGGAGTATCATCGTAGCAATTTATAAACTTGTTACCTCGGAAATGTACTGAAAATATTTCAAAAGAGTGAGATCTGGACAGCAGAAACAATTTTCTCCCAATCTCAGCTAAGTTACTTGCTGCACAAAGCTTCAGCTTAGTACAAAACAAGCAGCAGAAATAAGATATAGCCTTGCTAGGAATTACAAAATAGAATAAAACAGCTAATTAACTCACCAAATAGCCTTTTGCTAAAAACCTGCATTCTTCTTTTTGTCTCAGGCTTCTGGTTTCCAAAGACAAATTACATGCCCTCTGACAGAATGATGACAAAAGGGCACACGGTGAGCTCTTTCCTGCTCTTCCCACTAGAAGAAAACTGAACCTCACTGCAGTCTTCAAGAGTAAGTACTTCATATGAGCATGCTCGGTATCTAATTTAAATGACTTGGTATTTCATCTCAGCATGTGATGGCCTACTTCCAAACAAACCCAGAGAGCTGCAAATTCAATCGAAGATCATTAACTGCAATAAACTAAACGGAACCGCCAAATGATAATTGATTTGTTTTTGACTTCATGATTTTTGTGGTTCATTTAACTTCATGTGCTTGGAAATAATTATTTCTATACTTTAACAAAAAAAACCCCAAATCCTTAGGTTTCAATATTTAATTAACTATGTCAACGTAGGTATTTCCCAAAATACTGGAAATATCAAGACATGCATGATATGACCCCAAAAAGTAAATCTGACAGCTGATAAATTAGGCAAACTATAAGCCATTCATATTTCACTTTTTAACCTCTTATTCTATACTCTTGGCTATTCATCAAATAAAACAATCTGCAAACTCTCTAGTAGCATTTTAATTTTTCCTTTGGAAATATTAGTAAACATCAATAAACTGAAATGTTCAGTATCTTTATTAAATATGTCTGCTATCCTCAAAATATAGCAGTAAGGATTTTTTTCATCTACAGATTACACATTATGTAATACATGATATGCTTATATAATAACAGACCTCACCCAAATGTTGATAAAGCTATAAGTAGGATTAATAATTTTTTTGCATTTTTAAGAACAATTTTTACAAAAATGCCACACACACAAATCAAAATAGTTTGCATATGTATGCTTATGTAATCAAATAACTAATTTGCCTGGTATGTTGAGTAAGTTGCTGCAAAGGCATATAGTTTTGCATGATGGAAATATGGTCAAGAAGCTCACGATGACCATTTAAATCTTTCAGGAAAAAAAAATCTAGCACAGCAGATATAGCACCACCAAAAGCAAGCAGACAATTCTTATGAATTCACTTCCCGTTTTCACCTTGGGCAGACAGACAAAAATAGGAAGTGTTCATTCAGTTGACACACACCAAGCTTGGGATAGCAAACCACAGGCAGAGTGGGGCTAATACATCTTTACCTGGCTCCATACACCAATTTATGATTTTCCTTTCTTTACAACCAGTCTTGGTTACTTCTACATTTTCTCATCATTAAATACCTAACTTCCTCACACACAAACGTCTCATTTTATGAATAGTAGCCTTGCTTCCCCTTCCCTCCGGACCCCAAATTAATCTGGAAGACCTGGGAAAATAAGAAGGCACAAGAAACAGACAAACTCAATGGCAGTAGCTAAGATAAGGAGCCTTATAGATGGTGAGACAAGATCATTAAGAGGTTCAGAGAGGTTGTAAAAAATAAAATGTTAAAAAAGAACACGAGAACTGTTTATGGAACCGCACCTACCTAATTCCAATACCTTTCCAAAAAAAAAAAAAAGTGTTAGGTTCAAAGGAAGCTACCAACACATAATTTTCTTTAGCATTCTACCAAAGCAAAGCATCACTCCCACTGCCAATGAGTGTTAGGCAGGTTTAATTCCAAGGTCTGTGGGCAGTGTGTGCTATATAAGCATTCTCTCTCTTAAAAAAAAAAAGTCCAGGAAAAGAAGAAACACAGAATAAAAGCAGATACCAAGAGTCATACACTGTATCAAACAAAAAGTGTCAACATGCATATGTTTTGTGTACTGCTAAGTCTAATAAGTTTTGTGCACAATATGTGTCAGGGTGAGGATTCCGTAAAAAGAATTTCTAGAAAACTATGCTCTCTGAAGCAGAAAGGAAAGTTCTTCAGTGAAAACAAATCTACTTCTGATCTATAAATATTTATTGAGAACATGTTACATATGAGGCATGGTGCAAGGCAATGCACAGTGGAAACAGCAAGGGGACTATCTCTGTCTTCAAAAGAGCTCACAGACCATGAGGCAAGAGTACACGACACTAATACAAGATGATCACAGCAAAGGAGACATAGATGGTCTGCTGCGCTGGGGAGTTTAGAGGGATGGGAGAACGCATTTTGATGAGGAAAATGTAGAGAAGATTCTGGGTGGGGGTGACCTTTATGAAATGCTGTAGATGAACACTGAGGATCTGCACCAGAAAGAAGAGGCAGGGAAGAGGAAACAGGTTGGAGGCAGACAAGTAGGGCAGGAGAGAACTGGGAAGTGGTGTGGAGACAAGAGTATTTGTGGTGCTGGTGTGAACAGCCGGAAGATGTGTAGGCTGTCAAAACTGGAAGGAGAGGAAAGAGAAAACACAAGCTAATATTCGGGGAGGATAGAATTTGGATGCAGATGGCAAGAACGGCTTTACATGCTGGATAATGGAGGAGCTAGGGTCATGTGCTAAACAGCTGAATGAAGGAGATAACTTTGGAAAGACAGGCAGATACAAAAAAAGGTAGAAGAGGCATTAATTCCAGCCACACTGGCATAGCATGTTCAGTTTTTAACTCACGTTTTGAATTCCTCCGTATCATTTAATAGCTCTTTAACCTGAATTTTCTCTCTCTTAAACATTTAACTTTAGCATTCTGATTTAAAATTGAGGTCATCTTGTAATTACATTTACCTTTGATCTTAATTAGAGGTCCTATTTTTTTTTAACCTTTATCTCTCGCCACTTATTCTTTAATTTCCTTGCTTACTCTTTTTCTCTACCCACAAAATTTGATAAAATGTTTCCCAAATGCTACTCTGATAAGAATGAATGAATTTGTAAAAATTCAACAAAAGATATAATCTATTTCTATGATGAGTGAGTAATCCGTGAAGACTTTACACAGTTCTGGTGCATTGCTCTGCACGCAGACACGGGGGATAGATGGATCTCTCCAAGACTAAACATACTTGCCGTTTACTGGATACTGAACCACAGGGAGGGAACAGGAGGAAGGAGAGTGGAAAGTGAGTATGCAAGCCTTATATCGGAATTTGTCGTCATTTTGTTTTTTACCATAGTTCACAATAGAAACATTTGTGTGGCTGAAAAACAACTTAGGCACACACATTCAGGGTCCAGAAATCTTCCAATCTGACCAAGGTGGGGCCAGACATTATGAAGAAACTATCCACATGATTTTGAGGTTCTTCTGGGAAAGAGCTCCTGTTCTAGGCACTCTCTAGTGCATGGGGTGAGATGGACACAGAAAGAATGAAGTACTGATGCTACACAACTCGTTGGTAAAAGATGCCTATTTATTGTTTACTGCTTTCTCAGAGATCCTCAGAGGGTATTTTAAAAAGTGGAAGCACTTTGCTTTTTAAAAATATTCGATCTTAATATAATGAAATTAGGAATTCTTTTCAAATATATATAGCAGAAAGTGAGCTCCAGGAAGTGTATAATGACAAAGAAATAATAAGTAAAAAAGTCCCTACAAAATCTGGAGCATATATTTATAAGAATCTTGGGCAAAGGTATACATTTTGCATCATAATTTGTCTAAAAAAAAACACTGTAAATTTTAAAACATATTTTGTAAAATAAACTTAAATATCTTAGTGACTTTTACTGCAGTGATAAGCCCTTAGCATCTACTTTCTATGTGGCAAGATAATGAACAGACCTAATTATACATTATTTTGGCACTCAAATGGTCTTTTGCTATAGACAATGCTTAGACTCTAAGAAAATCTCTCAGGCTTTACTAGAAAAACAAAAGCAAACACAAAACAATTTTGCTTCTGAATAAAGATGTAAGAGAAGAGTATTTTTAAAATACTGTATTGTGTACATGAAAAGAAAAAATGAGGGTGGGGCAGGACTATTTCCTGTTTTCTACTAAGGGACAGAACAGTATTTAATGCCTCTTCCCCAAAATCAGAATAGTCATATTTTTTTCCCCACTCAACCTAAGGATATTCTTAATCAGTTAGTTAAAATATTATATTAAGTATTATAGAAATTTGTAACTCTTAAAAAGCAATCTGTTCCCTTTTGTTATTTATTCATTCAGTCTACAAATATTTACGGAGCATCAACTTTATCAGATGCTGTTGTACCTATCAGGGATACAGTGGTACAAAGGTACAGACCTCTCACAGAGCTTACAGTCTCATGTGGGAAAAGACTCAGTAAACAATATATAAGATGGTGGGAAAGGGTTATGCGAAGAAGAAAGATGGGCTGAGTGACAGAGTGAATGATGGTCAAGAGAAGTCCTGAAGAGGCAGCTTAATTTAAGCATCAGCTTTAACACTGGCAGTTAGTCTAAGGGCTTTACCGCTAGCATATCTCAAAAGAAGGCAGGCCTCCAGTGACCACAGTGTGGTGGGGTGAGGGGTGAGTTAGATGAGGGCTGAGAGGCAGTGGGTCAACTAGTGTTGGATTTATAAGCCAGAGAAGGGACTTTGGGTTTTATTCTAAGTGCTATGGAAAGCCACTGGAAGGCTGTGGTATGATCTGTTTTGCAGTTTTATATTTTCAGAAGATGCCTCTCGCTACAGTGTGGAGAAGGGATTCTAATGGGTCAAGGGTAAAAGCAGGGGAAAAGCTGAGAGGCTGCTGCTATTGTCTGGTGAGAGAGGACAGTGGCACAGATGATTTGGGGTATTATTTGAAAAGAGGAGGAGTCAACAGGGCCTGCTGATAGATGGGAGAGGAAGGAAGAAGGGTGAATGAAGGTGAGAGAGAAATTAAGGATGCCTGCAAGGTTTTTTGTTTTCTGATTATGTCTACTAGAAACTATGTGGAGAGGTCAGTGAGCAGAGACTTGGAAAAAGGTCTAGGCGGGAGATGTAGACTTATGCATGTGATGTGCAAAGAGCCTTGGAAGTCAACGAGGTGACCTTAAAGAGAACACAGGGCTAGATGCTACGCTTTCATCAATCAACAATGCCTACTATGTGTAAGGCCCTATGTTAGGTGTTTGGTCTATCTGTGGAAAAAAAACAAAAACAAACACAAAATCCAGATCCTTGCCCTCATGGAGCATATACTCTATCAGAGAAGATAAACGAACATAATAAATAAGTAAATTATGTAGTATGATAGAATGGGTAAATGCTATGGAAAAAAGAAAAAGTCAGGGATGTGGCTAGGATAATGTGGGTCAGGATAAGCCTCACTCAAAAGATGGGGTGTGAGTAAAAAGCCAGGCAGAGTGAAAAGGTCAGTGCTAAGGCCCTGAGGCGGGAGTAAGTAAGATCTTCCAAAGTAAATTTCACTGGCATATTTGAAGATGGAAGAGAGAGGAAAATGGCTACAGCAAATGAAAAAGAATCAGTAAAAGAGTAGCCACAAAAGCAGCAAGAAACCCAGAATTGCGTGACGTCATGGAAGCCAAGGAGGAAAAAGGTGTCAAAGACTAACTATGCTGAATGTTGCCAAGAAGCTGAGTAAGATCAGAACAAAGAGGTTCTTAACGTTGAAAGAGCAACATGGAATCAGCAGAGAAGAGAGCCATCTCTGCAGAAAGGCAGGGAAGGAGGTACATTTGGCAAGGGGTATAATCATTTCTAGAGGTAATAAGACAAGTTGGCTCTTAGGACTTGACTAAATTCTTGATTTATTGCAGCCAACAAAAAGGATTTAAAAATTTTCACCGTCAAAATCATCAATCAATTCTGGCATCCAAAAAGCCCATTCTGCTTATTTTCTCACCCCATTAACTATAAATCACCCCCAAAATCGCTACTCTAAGAGATTTTTATAAAATAAATAAAGAAAAGAAAGAAAGAAAATCACTGACAGAAGAAAAGCTAAAAACTCATAAACCAGAGCAGCAGCTTCAGCAGCAACATGATACCAACTACCATTTGTTGAGAATCACTGCAGGTATTGTGGATCTATGGCTGCTCTTCCTTTTGCACAAGAACAGTGTCAGATGGGTTTTGCTATTCACATTATATATGAGGAAAGGTGAAAACAGAGAGAAGTTATCCAGGGTTGCACTGCCTGGAAACCAAAGGAAAGGATAAGAAAGAATGCATGCTTTTCTACTCTGCCATATAGTGTCTCCCTTCTATTCATACTCGTCTAAAACCAAAGGGCAAATAGGAGCAGGTTTTCTTGCTTTGTTAGACATTCTTGCTCGCTAGGTATGTTCATGTTTATTCTTTACAGCTCTACTATAACCATTAATATTGTTGTACTAACAAATAGACAACTTCCATGATTTTTTGTCTCTTTCCTCTCTCCTATCCATCTATCCCTTCATTTCATAAATACTACTACTACATACAAGTAGACACTAGAAAACTAACTTTTCTAAAATAATATCCTCCAAAATAAGCATCACTGCTGTACAGAAACCATTAATTTACCAATATATCAACAATGATCGCAGAATTGTGTACTTTATTTAAATAAGTTACTAAAATGATACCAGGAATTAGGTTAAGTATCTTAACACTTTTTTTTTAAAAAAAGATTTTATTTATTTATTTATTTGAGAAAGAGAGAGAGAGAAGGGGAGGGAGAGGTAGAGGGAGAAGCAGGCTCCCTGCTGAGCAGGGAGCCCAATGTGGGATTTTATCCCAGGACCCTGGGATCATGACATGAGCTGAAGGCAGATGCTTAACCAACTGAGCCACCCAGGTGTCCTGGTATCTTAACACTCTTTTGGAAAAACTACTTTCTGATAATTCATGGTTTGATTTTTTTCACTAGATATGTATAACTATACATAAGATTTACAGTCTAATGACCTATGAAGAGTCAACTTAAGTGACTTTTATGTGGTAATTTAAAACTTTTGATTGAGATAGCTCATCCCTCAATTTTTAAAAAATTATCACTAACATATAAATTATAATCTGCTGATAACTGAGAAAATAAAAAGGAGTTTAAGGGTCACAAGACCTCATGATACAGAAACAAAATCCCATTCAAGAAATTAGACTCAAAATATCATTACAGTCATGGGAAGAACATAACAACCATTGCTTTTTAAAAACTATCTAGATTGATAAATAAACTTCAGTCACCTCAATTAGTGTATTCAAGGCAAACACCAGACGCTCATTAGGCCAAGTTATATAAACAGCAACAAAGAGAAAACAAGATGCCAAAAATCAAGAGAATAATCAATAAGAAGAGCTGCATGAATTAACTTCTGTACTGTGGAGCAAGTCGTGCAGCTGTTAAAAAAATAACAGGAGAGAAAGAACTGTGTGTCCTGTCATGGGAAATATCTATGATGTGTGTATATTATCTTGGGTAAAGAAAGCAGGGAAGAGAACAGTAAATGTTAACAGTATGGGTAAAGGCTACTTTCATTTTTTACTTTACACCACTATGTGTTAAATTGTTTTGATACCATGTATAATTATGTAATTAACAAAAAAAAAAAAAAGGAAATGGGAAAGGGAAGAAGGGGTGGGAGGAAGGGAAAAGAAAATGGAAGGGAAATAATAGGAGTTGGGAACAAGATGACAGATTTATGGGCTGGCAGTGTGATGGGGAGACATCTGGAGTGAGATGTCCCCAGATTGGAGTCCTACTCCGACTACCGAATTTGGACAAGTTAAACTCTCCAAGGTTCAGTTTACTCATGTGTTGAGTGAGCAGAACACTATTTTTTACCCTATGGAGTTACTGAGAGCATTAAACGAGCCAATTTTTGAAATGCGCCTAGCACAAAGCCTGAAATGGTGTGAGTGCCCAATCAATGGCAGCAATCGCTATTTTCTAAAATTAAAATGCAAAAATAACTTCACCTCTAAATCTCTTCCTCTTGATACCATAATCTTAATGTATATTCCGTTTGGTATAAATTCTTCTCCTTAGTTTAGAAAACCAGGTTTTAAACAATGACCACAAAGTCACTCTGGCAGGGCAACATATGCTGGCAGTACTATCAGAAATATATTTCACCCGGGATTTCCTCATTCACCTGCACATCAGTATCTAGCTCCTTCTCCTTGCTCATACAGCCCTGAGCCCTAAACTTTGTGCTAATTATCTGGAAATTTCATTTCTCAATTTATCTGCAGCGTATCATTAAGACTGGTAAGTACCTGTCTCTCATCAAGTCATTCTGCAGAAGGATAGCAAGTCTCAAGATTGTACTTCCATGTTAACACAAAAAGGCAAAAACCCTAACCATAAGCCAGAACAGATTTCAAAGTAAATAATAAAATTCGTAACTTCTAATTCAGAGTAAGAAATAAATTAAAATGTTTAAATTGGTTTTTCACAATAACCTAATTCAGTCAACATAATGTTCACATTTGCTTTTCAAATGCTGGCTTCATGGGTTCCCACATGGGCCCTATTCAGAGCTCATGAATTTTCTTAATAAGCAAAGTCTTGCCTAATGAAGCATTATTCTTGCAAATCTTATGATATTCTGTCCCTCCCTCTTCTAATTAATAGGACTTTTCTTCTAAAAAATTAAAAACACTGTTAACATTGCACCCTCTTTTATGTTTAAAAGTTCACTTACACGCTACTGTCCTTAGATTTATGCATCTCATCAACACTCCAAAACCTAATCTTGTATATAAAAGTCTAAAATCCAGAGCAAGCGTCAATAAACTTATTCTTCAAATGACAGTAATATTTTAGACTTTGTGCACAGTCTTTGTCACAAAACTATTGCCTCTGCTACCGCAATGAGAAAGCAGTCACAGACAATGTGGAAACAGATGAATGTGGCTGTGTTCTAACAAAACTTTATTTATAAAAACAGGCAGCATGCTGGATTTGGTCCACAGGCCCCTGCTGCCAAATCCTAATCTAGAGCATTAAGTAAGTGGAATATTATGACAATCTTCTATCTACTCTTTAAAGGTTAAGTAACACATGTCTCTGCCCAACTGGTTTAATACGTTGTTTTACTTGTTAATGATTAGCATTTGTCAATTTTACTGAGAGTAAATTATTTTCTATTCTTACTAATTTCATTTAGGGTCTTCCCAGTATTTAACTACTTTTTCACAGTTCTGTACTTAGCTAACTAAAAAGAACTTGCTTAATCATTCAGTATTTCATCAAGAATCCCATTTTCTGAAACTTAACATTTTTTATACCTTTAAACTCTCTCCAAAATTCCTGTGAAAAGTAGAACTGTCAATACTTCTCTGCAAATGCTTTATAAGATTCAAAAATAAAACAAGCAATTACATGTTTACTTTTTCCTTTCTTAAAAATTCAAGGCAACCATTAATGAAGATATCCATTCATGGTATATGGTAGCTAGTCTCTAAGATATCCCCCAAGGATCCTCACCTCCTGGTATTCACGACCTTGTAGTCCCCTCCACGGCAGCTTCTGTCTCGGTCTCTTGGATAGCTCACTCTGGGCAAAGCCAGGTGCCAGGTCATGAGGGCACAGAACCCTGTGGAAAGGCCCACATGGAGAGAGACCAACTACCCAGCCCCAACATGCCAGCCATGTGATCCTCAAACTTTCAGAGACTGAAGCTCCAGCCAATATGGAACTAAAACCTCATGAGACACCCTAAGCCAGAACCGCCCAACCAAGCGGCTCCAGAATTCTTGCCCCACAGGAACCGTGAATAATAAGAAATGATTACCGTACTAAGTTTAGGGGTGATTTGAGGACACAGTGGATCCTCCTCACCCGATTAGATTACGATTTAGCTTATATATAACTTAAGGAATATTTTGGTTTGTGGCAGCCCAAGCTGATAAACAAACATCCTGTCTTGCAATGAGATGAGTTCAGGGGACAAGACCGGTATTACCAATAACCATTTAGGCTGTACAGTAGTGATGACTGCTTGCTGTTTGCTCAACAGCATTCAATGTTAACTCAATGCTTGCTGTGTGGAAAGCTTTGTGCCAGGATATAAAGATAATTTCATTTCTCCATATGGGCAACATGACCCCTGGTAACAGTTACCTGCAAAAAACAATCCTTACTTCACCTCCATCAGAGCCCATGTAAATCTCACTGTTGCACATGTCAGTACTTGTAAACCCTTGTCTAACCCATTAGAGGATAATGAAATGCAGTTAATGGGATGTTTTCTACCAGCATTTTAAAATAATGAAACAGAAGAGAAGATAAAGGTAATAATGGGGAAAAGTATTTTTTCATTTCAGTTTTTTAATTTATTTTTAAAGATTTTATCTATTATTTGACAGAGAGACAGCCAGCGAGAGAGGGAACACAAGCAGGGGGAGTGGGAGAGGAAGAAGCAGGCTCCCAGCAGAGGAGCCTGATGCAGGGCTCGATCCCAAGACCCTAGGATCAGGCCCTGAGCGGAAGGCAGACGCTTAATGACTGAGCCACCCAGGTACCCCTCATTTCAGTTTTATATAAAAAAAAATTATTTGTATATTTGTATGTGGACAATACATCATGCAATAATATGTATTTCTTACCGTGGATCATGGTCAAAAAAGTTTAAAACCAGTGACATAAAATACGAATGGTAACATCCTTGGGAACTAAGGATGAGTCACCATGTTCCCAGTTCTCACCCATCATGTTCTTTTCTGACTTCTGCCTGCCTGCTAAATGCCTGGGCTTTACTGCTCATTTTATTTTCACGTTGAGATTTTAAAATCCCTGTGGAAGTTGGCTCTGGCCCAGCTGTTTTTTTCCTAATCTCAGTCCTGTCCATTTTGAAAATAGGGAAGTCCCTTCTCCTTGGGGATACCCCTTTTAAAACACACTTAGCGGCTGGCTCAAAAGAGTGAGGCAAGTAATAAGAGGAAGATCATACACGGAACTTCAAATGACCTGAGATCACTGAAATTTCTGACTAAATGAATCATATTCACTTCTCCAACATGCTAAAAATAGATATCCCTGACTTATAAGGTTGGTACTCTATAATGTTTCAGAAACAATTATATTTTCCCCTAGGTGGACTTTCAGATTGTTATGACTTATATGCAGTACATAAAGTTCGATGCTTTTATGACAAGGGCTGCGGACATAGGAAGTATCTTGAGTCCAAGAATAATCTCCCAGCTCTCTCTTCTGTAGCGCCTGGCACAGACTTTGCATTAAACTGATAAATGAACAAATATATATATATTTTAAAGATTTTATTCATTTATTTGAGAGAGACAGAGAGCACGAGCAGGGGGAGGGGCAATAGGAGAGGGATAAGTAGACTCCCCGGCCAAGCAGGGAGGCCGATGTGGGGATCAATGTCAGGACCCTGAGAGCATGACCTGAGCCAAAGTCAGATGCTTAACCAACTGAGCCACCCAGGTGCCCCATGAACAAATATTTTTAAAAAGACATTTTGGGAAATTAAAAAAAAAATTATCCATTCAAGTGATAATTCATTTACTTATTTATAATGCTTTAAGAGAAAGGCACTGTTATCCATAATGAAGTTTTCCTAGCTTTAAACCAGTATTTCTATCACTGAAAATAAAAATACTAATAAATAGAGCTAAACACTTCTTTGAATTAATAGGAAGATCTCGAGATTACTCCAAAATGAGTCAGGATAAGCAAAAAGGTCAGGGTAATGATTCTATTGTGCACTGATGGTTTTCTTTTTACCAAAAAGGCACAATGAAGCTTCAGAGAAGCTATGGGAAAAATGATACTAAGACTCAGCTGATTAATAACTTCTAAAAAACAAGCTACAAAGAGGAAATGGGGAATCAACATGCTGTAACCAGACCTCAACATTTAATAAGGAAATGGATTGATGTCTTTGGAAAAGCACAGAAAAGCAAGTAATCAAATTCCTCTAGAATGAGATCAAGAAAAGAAGGGGGAGGCATTAAATCACAAAAAGCTCTAACGAAAAAAAAGTTCTGGCTTTTTCCAAAGTTCGTTTTCTAAGCAACATTCTGATTTTTATCAATTATTCAAAAACCAGTTGTTTTTCATGTCAATAAAATTTTAGCAGTTATGTCATCCTCATCGTATCATTGGTCTAAACAAGACTTAAGAACTTGTCCTCTAGTCTGTTCATTGGTCTAAATTGCAGAATACGTTGGCATTTGCCAAATTTATTTTTCTAGCCCACTCTGAGTTCCAGACTAATAAACCCAACTGCCTGCCTGAAATCCCTACTTGGGTTTTCCCACAACCATTTCAAACTTAACCTACCAAGAAGCGAATCTCTTGGCCTCCCCATCCTTGAATCCACAACTCTTTCTCATTCCCCACCTTGCCCCACCCTCCAAAAAAGAATATACCATTTTTTCATTTCAAAATATGGGACTTCCAACCCAGCTGCCAAAGTCACAAAGCTGAGAATTATTCTTCCTGTGTAATCCAAAAAAATCCTGTGTGTGTGACCCCTGAAATCTCTCTCCAATTAGTCTACTTTCCTGTATCTCTGCTGACACTCCCTTACTTCATGCACCACATTTTCTCATTTGGACAAATGCAATAGCTTCTTAACTATTCTTTTTCTATTTTAAGACTCACATCATTTAATTCTCCACCCAGCAGCCAGACAGAGTAATATACAAAATACAACTCTTTTATCAAAAACCTTCAGTTTCCCACAGCACCTGAAATAAAGTGCTAAGACCTTAATTGGGCTGTAAGTCCTTGTGGTGTGGCCCCTGGCCCTGTCTCCAGCTGCAGACCGGGGGTGGGTGGGTGGGGTGGGGGGGGGTGGGCTCACTCACTCCTCCAGGGAATCCAGCTGCTTTCTTTACAGCCTACAAGGCTCTTCCTGAGCAAACTAACTCCCCTTACTTATCTGTCAGGGGTCAGCTTAAGTACTTAAAAATATACTTATATATTTACCTCTGTGGTTATTAGTCTAATGTCCATCCATTTCTCTTCTGTGCTGACAGCTGCAAAAATTCAGTGACAGTGCCTATTTTGTTCAACATGGACCCCAGAAGCCACCAGAGGCTTTGGTATATAATAGAAGCCCAGTAAATATTTGTTCAGTGAAAGGACTTTCCTTTAAATTTATCTTACCACTAAGATTACATCACGTCTTTATATAGAAATTATATATGTAAATAATCACAAGATAAAATAAGAAATGAATAAACTCATAAGAAAAGAACAGACAATTAAATACGTTCTAAAGAAAATAATCTCAACGTATAATGTATTATAAATCTATCCATTTGCCTTTCAGGATTAAAACTTATGAATACATTAATTTCATAAGTCAAATTTGCAAAATAAGACCTTAAAGATAAACAAGCTTTACAGACTATTATATAGTTATTCCATGGAAACATTTACTCTAGGTTGGCTCTTACCGGAAGCATCAATAAAACTGCAGAGCCAGGAACATCATTTCTAATATGATTTGTTCCTAAAATGGTACTGAAATGATTAGATGAAAAACAGATCAATACAATTTTAAATTGTTTATATTTTAAATTGTTTTAAATTTTTTATTTTAATATTTTAAATTGTTTATATCCTTCTATATTTTTCTTTCTCTCTTTTTAAAAATTTTTTTTTGTTATATTATGTTAGTCACCATACAGTACATCCCCGGTTTCTGATGTAAAGTTCGATGGTTCATTAGTTGCGTATAACACCCAGTGCACCATGCAATACGTGCCCTCCTTACTACCCATCACCAGTCTATCCCATTCCCCCACCCCCTCCCCTCTGAAGCCCTCAGTTTGTTTCTAAGAGTCCATAGTCTCTCATGCTTCATTCCCCCTTCTGATTACCCCCCCTTTCTTTATCCCTTTCTTCCCCTACCGATCTTCCTAGTTCTTATGTTCCATGGATGAGAGAAATCATATAATTGTCTTTCTCTGCTTGACTTATTTCACTTAGCATTATCTCCTCCAGTGCCGTCCATGTTGCAGCAAATGTTGAGAAATGGTTCTTTCTGATAGCTGAGTAATATACCATTGTATATATGGACCACAACTTCTTAATCCAGTCATCTGTTGAAGGGCATCTCGGTTCCTTTCATGATTTAGCTATTGTGGACAATGCTGCTATGAACATTGGGGTGCATATGGCCCTTCTCTTCACTACGTCTGTATCTTTGGGGTAAACACCCAGTAGTGCAATGGCTGGGTCATAGGGTAGCTCAATTTTTAACTTTTTAAGGGACCTCCACACTGTTTTCCAGAGTGGCTGTACCAACTTGCATTCCCACCAACAATGTAGGAGGGATCCCCTTTCTCCACATCCTCGCCAGCAATTGTTGTTTCTTGCCTTGTCAATTTTTGCCATTCTAACTGGCGTAAGGTGGTATCTCAGTGTGGTTTTGATTTGAATTTCCCTGATGGCTACTGATTTTGAACATTTTTTCATGTGTCTGTTAGCCATTTGTATGTCATCATTGGAAAAGTGTCTGTTCATATCTTCTGCCCATTTTATGATTTGTTTATTTATTTCTCACACATTGAGTTTGAGAAGTTCTTTGTAGATCTTGGATACCAGTCTTTTATCTGTAGCATCATTAGCAAATATCTTCTCCCATTCCATGGGCTGCCTCTTAGTTTTTTTGACTGTTTCCTTGGCTGTGCAGAAGCTTTTTATCTTGATGAAGTCCCACAAGTTCATTTTATCTTTTGTTTCTCTTGCCTTTGGAGATGTGTCATGAAAAAGGTTGCTGTGGCCGATGTTGTAGAGGTTGCTGCCTATGTTCTCCTCTGGGATTTTGATGGATTCCTGTATCACATCGAGGTCTTTTGTCCATTTGGAGTTTATCTTTGTGTATGGTGTGAGATGGTGGTCAAGTTTCATTCTTTTGCATGTAGCTGTCCAATTTTCCCAGCACCATTTATTGAAGAGAGTGTCTTTTTTCCACCGGATGTTTTTTCCTGCTTTATCAAAGATTAGTTGCCCAAAGAGCCGAGGGTCCATTTCTGGGTTCTCTATTCTGTTCCATTGGTCTATGTGTCTGTTTCTGTGCCAGTACCATGCTGTCTTTGCGATCACAGCTTTGTAGTACAGCTCAAAATCCAGCATTGTGATGCCCCCAGTTTTGTTTTTCCTTTTCAACAGTTACTTGGCGATTCGGGGCCTTTTCTGTTTCCATACAAATTTAAGGACTATTTGTTCCAGTTCTTTGAAAAATGTCATCGGTATTTTGATCGGGATAGCACTGAAAGTGTAGATTGCTTTGGGTAGCATGGACATTTTAACTATGTTAATTCTTCCGATCCATGAGCATGGAATATTTTTCCATCTTTTTGTGTCTTCCTCAATGTCTTCCAAGAGTGATTTATCGTTTCTAGAATATAGGTCCTTTACGTCTCTGGTTAAGTTAATTCCAAGGTAACGTATGGTTTTTGGTGCTATTGTAAATGGGATGGATTCCCTAATTTCTCTTTCTTCAGTCTCATTATTCGTGTATAGAAATGCAACTGATTTCTGAGCACTGATTTTTGTATCCCGCCACATTACTGAATTGCTCTATAACTTCTAATAGTTTGGGAGTGGATTCTTTTGGGTTTTCCATATAGAGTATCATGTCATCTGCGAAGAGAGACAGTTTGACTTCTTCTTTGCCGATTTGGATACCTTTTATCCCTTTTTGTTGTCTGATTGCTCTTGCAAGGACTTCTAGTACTATGTTGAATAATAGTGGCGAGAGTGGGCATCCTTGTCGTGTTCCTGATCTTAAGGAAAAGGCTTCCAGCTTTTCCCCATTGAGAATGATATTTGCTGTAGGCTTTTCATAGATGGTTTTTATGAGATTGAGGAATGTGCCCTCTATCCCTATACTCTGAAAGGTTTTAATCAGGAAAGGATGCTGTATTTTGTCAAATGCTTTTTCTGCATCTATTGAGAGAATCATATGATTTTTGAATTTTTCTTTCTGGATAAAATCTAAGACGCTGATAGATTTGCGAATGTTGAACCACCCTTGCATCCCAGGGATGAATCCCACTTGGTCATGATGGATAATCCTTTTAATGTACTGTTGGATTCTATTAGCCAGGATCTTGTTGAGGATTTTGGCGTCCATATTCATTAGGGAAATCGGTCTGTAATTCTCCTTTTTGAGGGGGTCTTTGCCTGGTTTGGGGATCAAGGTAATATTGGCCTCATAGAATGAGTTTGGTAGCTTTCCTTCTGTTTCTATTTTTTGAAATAGCTTTAGGAGAATAGGTATTATTTCTTCTTTGAATGTTTGGTAAAATTCCCCAGGAAAACCATCCGGGCCTGGAGTTTTGTTTTTTGGAAGGTTGTTTATCACTGACTCAATCTCTTCATAATTAATTGGCCTGTTTAAAAAATCAATTTCTTCCTGTTTCAGTCTTGGTAGTTTAAAGGTTTCCAGGAAGGCCTCCATCTCTTCTAGATGGCTTAATTTATTGGCATAAAGCTGCTGATAAAAGTTTCTAATAATCCTTCCAATTTCATTGGTGTTGGCTGTGACCTCTCCTTTTTCATTCATAATTTTATTAATTTGGGTCCTTTCTCTATTCTTTTGGATAAATCTTGCCAGTGGTCTGTCAATTTTATTAATTCTCTCAAAGAACCAGCTTCTAGTTCTGTTGATCTGCTCTACCATACTCCTGGTTTCTAATTCATTGATTTCTGCTCTAATCTTGGTCAACTGCTTCCTCGTGCGTGGATTAGGCCTGTTCTTCTGTTGCTGTTCCAGCTTCTTGAGGTGAGAATATAAAAACTGAATTTTAGATTATTCTATTCTTTTGAGTGAGGCTTGGATGGCTATGTATTTCCCCCTTAGGACTGCCTTTGCAGTATCCCATAGGTTTTGGACCG
Source organism: Ursus americanus (assembly GCF_024610735.1). NCBI lineage: Eukaryota > Metazoa > Chordata > Mammalia > Carnivora > Ursidae > Ursus > Ursus americanus. Next base: position 18,969,682 of record NC_142151.1, on the reverse strand, counting down.
TTGTGTTTTCGTTCTCGTTGGTCTCCATAAATTGTTTAAATTTCGAATCATTCCTGAGCAGGATGGTTCTTAGTCTCCAAGTGTTTGAGTTTCTTCCAAATTTTTCCTTGTGGTTGAGTTCCAATTTCAAAGCGTTGTGGTCTGAGAATATGCAGGGAATAATTTCAGTCTTTTGGTACTGGTTGAGACCTGTTTTGTGTCCCAGAACATGGTCTATTCTTGAGAATGTTCCATGGGCATTAGAATAGAATGAGTATTCTTTGGTTCTGGGGTGTAGTGTTCTATATATATCTATGAGGTCCAACTCGTCGAGTATGGCATTCCAGGCCCTTGTTTCTTTGTCGATTTTTTGCATGGGTGTTCTATTTCTGATAGTGGAGTGTTGCGGTCCCCTACTATTAATGTATTTTTATCTGTATGTCTCTTTATTCTGGTTAAGAGTTGGCTTGTGTATCTTGCTGCTCCCCTGTTGGGGGCATATATATTTATAATTGTCATATCCACTTGCTGGATACATCCTTTAAGAATAATATAGTGCCCTTCTGTGTCTCTAACTATAGTCTTTAGTTTAAAATCCAATCTGTCTGATATGAGAATTGCTACCCAAGCTTTCTTTTGGGGTCCATTGGCGTGAAACATGGTATTCCATCCCTTTACCTTCAGTCTGAATATCTTTAGGTTCAAAATGAGTCTCTTGTAGACAGCAAATGGATGGGTCATGTCTTTTTATCCAATCTGCAACCCTGTGACACTTTATGGGAGCATTTAGGCCACTTGCATTGAGACTGAATATTGAGAGAGATGATTTTAATGATGCCATGTTGCCAGTGAAGTCTTTGTTTCTATCGATTGTGACTTTCTGTTCTGTATCACTCTTGGGGCCTTTTTACCTTTATAGAACCCCCCTTAATATCTCCTGTAGGGCTGGTTTCGTGGTTATGAAATTGGTCAATGACTGGGGATTCTGGAAGGTCTTTATTTCTCCATCAATTCTGAATGACAGCCTTGCTGGATAAAGGATCCTTGGCTGCATGTTTTTCTCTGAAAGGGCTTTAAAAATGCCCCCCCCCAACCCTTTCTCTCATTCCAGGTCTATGTCTGACATAATTCTGATACCTTTGCCTTGGTACGTGAGAAATTTCTTTGCCCTGGCCGCTTTCAATACTGTATCCTTGGATCTAATATTTGCGAATTGCACTATGACGTGACGTGGCGTAGGTTTGTCGTGGTTGAGCTTGGGAGGGGTCCTTTCTGCCTCTTGGACACAAATGTTTATTTCCCTTGCTAGATTAGGGAAGTTTTCAGCTACAATTTGTTCAAATATCTCTTCTAGACCTCTGTTTTTCTCCACCCCTTCGGGGATGCCGATGATTCTGACATTGGAACGTTTCATTGAGTCAGTAATCTCCTGTAACCTACATTCTTGAGCGTGGATTTTTTTAAGTCCAGATTCTATTTTAGCTTTCTCTTCTACTAACCCATCCTCCAATTCGCTGATACATTCTTCTGCCTCATTCACCCTGGCCGTCAGAGCCTCTAGTTTTTTGACTGCATTTGGCTCATAGAATTTTTAATTTCTGCCAGATTCGCTCTCATTTCCGCCCTTAGAGATTCTGTATTCTCATTAACATTTTCGTTAATACTTTTTTCAAGTCTACACATCATCTTGACCATCGTTACTCTGAATTCCATTTCTGATAATTTGGTTATATCCATATCCATTAGTTCTGTGGCAGAGGCCACAGACTCATTGTCTTTTCTTTGCTGGGGATTTCTCCTTCTCGTCATTCCGATGAGGAGAGGTTGCAGGGTTGTCCAGAGCCCAAATTATTGACTGGGACCCAGGCCGTGCGCCCTTGTTTTATAGGGATCTTAGGCATGTGGGCTTCTTGATTTTTCAGCCTGCCTTCTGGGGGAGGGGCCTGCCACGCCGATACTCAGGCAACCCTGTTTGGGTAGAGTCTCCGTGTCCCCTGCGAGGGGGGATGGGAATGGGCACAATGTGAGCTGGTATTTCCAGGCTTTTGTTCTCTGGCGGCTTTCCCTGGCGGTTTGCTGTGCCTCTTCTGAGAGTCAGAGCAGCAGTGGCTGAATATCAGCCTGTCTCAGAACAGAGGTATCGTGGACTGTTCTCCACTGATGTTCTGGCCACTTTAACTGTTTCTGTTGGTGCTGCTCAACCCTGCAGCGTCCCAGGATGTGTGCCCCACACCCGGCGTCCCAGCCCTCAATTCCAGGGCCGGTGTCTCTGTCCTTTGTGTTTCTAACACTGCCAGCAGCGCCCCCCAGTCTCAGTCTGGTTCCAGTGAGCACACTGGAGCTCCGTTTCGGTCTGGTTGCACGCGTTCCCCAGACTGACTGTTCTCAGTCTGCTCTCTCGAGGGTGCTGGTCTGCGAGTCCACCCGCTCCCCTGTGCAGGTGGCTATTGCTTCCCGGCACCCGAACGCGGTAGCTCCCTCCCCTTTCCATTTATCTTCCGATATCGTGCGCGGTTTCACGGCTCCCCACTTCGTATCTCAATACTCAGCACTGGAGATGTTCATTTGTAGAGATCCAGATGTATCTTCCTGCATCTCAGGCTGATTCCGTGGATGTTCAGGCTGGTCTGGTACCTATCCAACTCGACTCAGGGGACCGGATGAAAAAGGGGTCTCCTACTCCTCTGCCATCTTAACTCCCCCTTCTATATTTTTCTTATACATTCACAATGCTGAAAGTATCACTGTTATGTTTTCAAAATGAACATACTATTCTGAAAACAGACGTTATTTATGAAAAAATATATTAAGACAGAAAACAGAGGAGGAAGTAACTTGGGGGGAAGGTAGCAGAGAAGAGTGACAACTTCAATTTTCCTTATTAACTTTACTTCAAAGACCTGATGTTCTTAATACTAAAGTAAAATTCTGGTTTAAACACTTTACTCTCAGTTCTGTTTATATCTGATCTTAATAACCCAGCAATGTTTAAACCTGCAAATGCATGAAGTGGCCACATTCTTCTTATCACCCAATCGACAGTATTATTCCCATTTTTCATCATGACATTCTGAGTTACGACAGGTTATAGACCCAGAATGGTGCTCACTGTTCAAATTAAAATGTGCAAGTAACTTGACAAAGAAATCTTTGAAAAACAAGCAGTAGTTTCTATGACACTTGGTCAGCCATCGCTAAGCATTCTCTCTGCAGAAATATTTCTCACCACTGAGTGGCACAGAAACGTAAATTGAAATAGATCACGTTAAAAAAAATTAAAATGTTATGTGTTCAGATAAGTATGTTCTCATAAAACTCATTTCTGTTACCATTCTTTTCCTATTTCCTTAGTGCTCCATTAAAAAATATTGGCTTGGGAACATGGAGACCTTATCAACATTCTCCCAGGGGAATGAAGAATGAAAATTATATTGACAATGAGCTGATTTTTCAACCCCATATTTCACTCTAAAATACTTCCATTTGAAGATTTTCTTGTGTCTTCTTCACACAGGCCCAAAGTCATTGACTACAGGGTTACAATATGTAGTAGCCAAAATACAAGGTGGCCCCTGGTGATTTTCACATCCTAGTACTCAAGCCCTTATGCAGACCGCTTGATACATGAAATACACCTGATTGTTACATACAACAGGATACTGCAAAAATGACAAAAGCTTGACTTCTAAGGATAGGTCACTGAAAACACTGTGACTTCCCTCTTGCTCTCTCTTAAATCACTCATCCTGGGTAAAGCCAACCAGATCATCCAGGTCCTCCAGCCCCAGTGAAACCTTCAGGTGATGGCAACCCTGACCAATATCTTGACTGTAATCTCCTGTAAGACTCTGAGCCAGAACTACCCAGCTAAATCACTTCCATTATTCCTGACTCACAGAAACTCTGATATTAAATATTTGCTTGTTGTTTTAAGCTGCTAAGTTTTGAGGTGAATTGTTAGGCAGCAAGAGAACTAAACACCATACTTCATCATTTTTCACCCATCACATACATAACCAATTTGAAGCTCAGTAGGCCTAGAAATGTTACATGTAGACAGGAAACACTTTGTAACCTAAATACAGAATCCCAAAAGTCGGATTTAGACATACTGAAAGCATGCTTTTTGGAATTCCATTTGTAAGACCTCAACTATGTTAACTATTCCCACCAAAGGTCAGGATGCTACCACACCAGACAGGTACTGATGAAGACTGCCATAAAAGAAGATGCCCGCTACATGCCTGATAAATCTGTGAACCAATAAATGAATATCAGAGACAAATGATACCAAGGCTGGTATGATTGATAGCACACACCTTTATTACTTGTTTGCAATGTTTCTTTCAACCACCAGAGGGCAGGAATGGAACACTGTTCTTCTTTGGCCTACTAGCACTTAACATAATGCCTAAAGCATAAAGCATTTAGTAGGAATAAAATAAAAATTCTACACAAATGGAGGAAGAGAGAAAAGGATGATGTTTGTTAATAAATGGGAAAAGATTAAGTCTTACTATGATGCCCAAAAAAGCTTCCCGGAGTGTAAACTGAGTTAGAATATAGGACTTCATATACTGAGATCAATTAGTACTAATTCATAAATTTCTTAACTCAATACTAATTCATTAAGGGTATTCTGGAAAGGGAATAAAGCAAAAAAGCACAGCGGAACCCATGACCAGGGCATAGGGAATGTGGACTGGAACTCAAATGCAAGCTGAACTTTTTACTCTTACTCCATTTGTTCAACCTAATTAGAAATTAGTTGGTATTGCTCTTTTCTGAAATGTCTGTTTCTAGGAAACAGTAAATTTAGTATATTAAATTCAGGCATATTCTCACACTAGCCACAAGTGATTGTAACTCAACTTTCTTGCTCTGTATAACCAAAACAGGCATCGTTATGTACCTAAGTAGGAGCTACCTCCAAAGCAGGTGCAGTGTCCAGAAAGAAATAATCACCCTCTCTGTGGCCAGACTCATTAACTCATACCTATTAAGTTACCACAGATGTCACAACGCTCTCTGAAATCTTATCATAGCAAGTACTTTCCAATTGCCCTATTATTTTTAATGTTGCCTTGCAGCAAATAGTTTTTATCAAATATATTTTCAAATATCCAGCATTTTCTATTGAATTGGAAGCTTACTCCTAATAACAAAATTAACAAAATAATTTTCCCTTTTCTTCAAGTTATTTAAGTTAACAAGAGTCAGGGATGACTTCCTATTTGTATTTTATGAGGCCTTTGGCGAATTATGTTGCTTTTATGGTTTATGGTCTGATTCCTAGACCTAAGAATTATGGTTGGCAAGAATATTTATAAGCGAATAGAGACAGATAGTGAATAAAATGGAATCCCAACATTTCGCAAAGGATATCCTTGCTGGAAGAACCTGAAGGAGATAAATGGGTTAACTTTTGATTAATTTAAAAGGCATTAATAAAAATATCCCATCCCTTCAACTATAATAAATAACAAGATGTTATAAGTATGTTTGTAATAAAGACCAAATTGTCCCAAGGATGACCATTAATTAGTTAATGATAACAATACTGAACCTGGATTTATGGAGAAAATCTTGTTGACAGGAATGTTGAACAGAATAAAGCAGAGGCATTTAATTTGGTTCAGGGGGCCTCTACAGATCTGTAAACCCGATTCTTGCATACTTTAAAATACATTAAGACATAAGGCATTCTCTAGGAGAACGAGACTCTTTCACCCTCAAATGACAGAAAATCAAATTCAAAATATCTTAAGGAAAAGAAGGGAATTCACTGGCTCAAATAATTGAAAAATCCAGACGTAGATTCCGTGACTCAACTCCTATGATAAACATGCATATCTGTCTCAGCTCCTTCCCTCCCTTGTGTGCACCCCCCCGCCCCCCCACACCACCGGGGTCTCGGAGATGCTCATCCCATGAGGGCAGCTCTAGGCTTAACCTCTACAGCTTCAATCCAACAGAAGAGATTCTTTTTCTCCAGAGCTTAAGGAAAGTCCCAGGATCAAGTCTCACTGGCCCAGTTACATCATGTACACACCCCTGAGGTCAGGTCTACAACAAATATTCATCCCTAAGACCAGGGCTGACAGTGAGGAAGGAGATACTATACAAGGAAAATATGGATTAGATTCTCGGAAGAAAGAATGAATGATGGGCAGGAAACAAAATAAATGTAAGTCATCTATGTAAATCCAGTTTCAGAGAGATCCCCTAAAGTTAAAAACCAGTATACAAAGGTTTAAAGAAGAATAGGTACATTTCTCACATGTTACCTTAAACCCAACACTGCACTACATTGCTTATAGTTAAATAACTAATATCGTAATCAAATCCAATGCCTTACTGGGCTTCCTCGATTTAGAAGCATAGCATTTCCCTCCACTGGCTCTATAATTACCTCTTCTTGAAGTTCCGTCTTCTGACTTTGGCTTCCAGGCTATCCATCAGTCAGGGTTCTACAAACTCTCTTTTTCAGGCACTCATTCCCCATTTTCCTCCCTTCTTTTTCTATCTCATTCTATTAGTATTCTATCTTACCTGTCACTTTACTTCAAATGACGCTCAAGTATTCATCTCCAGACCAAAAAAATCCTTAAAAAACTCCCTCCCCATTCCCACATTTCTAAAAACCAAATATATTACCTCACAGCCCAGGTGCCACACCCCAAATACTTCTCTTTAACAAAACTAGCCCTTCCTCCCTGTCAGTTATCTATCTGAGAAATGATCTGATCACTTCAGGATTCAGCTCAGACACATCTTCCAGGAAGCCTTCCTTCCTTCTCCTCTCCCCCCCAGGCTGAGGTATGTGCTCTCAAAGCACCCTGCAGGCCCCAAGCCCACTGGCACAGTACTCACGCCACTTCGGCGTGATGACTGCTTCACTTCCTGAGTTCTTACACTAGACTACACGCTCGACACCAAGGACACAGTCGAGTCTTCCATCTGTAGCCAACGTGCCAAGCAGAGGGGATGGCACATACGAGGCTCGCAATGAATGTTTAATGGAAAAGGGGTAAAAACTTAATTCGGTTTTTTTTTTGAAAAAACTTAATTGTTATTAAAGATCTATAAATTTAAACTATTTACTACTTGCTAAAAAGGACTGGCAGGGGAAAAAAAAGATTTGTTTGATTTACCATCTGAACAGACTGTGCCTTGGTTAAGGTCTAGCCAACAAGACTGCTACCCAAATCTGTAAAATAAAAGTCAGGGAGAAGAATTAAAGTGAAAAATCACCACTTTCTTCTTTCCTTCTTCTTGGTAAGCCCCCAGGTTTAAAAAAAAAAATGACGGTAGACATGGAACACTAGGGAACTCTTCTTTCTCTCCAGGGACTAATAACAGCACTCCATCAACAGGCGCCAGACGTACTTGCTGTCGAGGCCTTCCACCTTCCCTTCCAGCTATCGAGCATCCCAGCTACTATCCCCTGACACACCGAGGGACAGCTGACTGCGAATGACTCAGTCCTTTTCACCAAAAGCCTTTGCTTCTTGGTGATATTCCTCCTAACTTTAAAGTGCCCTTAACCCTTATGACCTGAAGTCTGAGAACTCATCATTTG